>NC_142028.1:51811980-51993230 GCF_982192425.1 Myodes glareolus
GCTGATTCTAAAGAGTTGCAATTTCTCTGTGATGTTACAGAGACTGTGAGAAGCAGAAAGGCTCCCACCACCACCTTCCAGCCCCCGGGGAGCGTGCGAGTTAAACACAACAGTCTTCATCAGACCGCATTCTTAAAAATGGCTCTGCTGTGTGCTGTACCATGTACCTCTGCAGGCAAGGTGCTCCGTTCTCTGGTCACGCCGGCTGTCAGCATGGAGCCTTGTGCACGGAGTTTTGAGTAAATCTTAGTCCCGCTGGTTACTGACAAAACACCTGAAGGTTTGGCCTCTCCTGAAGTCCTTTCTGTGTGTGATGGGGTTGAGCATGCTGACCTTGGAGCTTCCAGCTCCTAGCTGGGATCCCTGATCTGCCTCTTACCCGTAGAGCACCTGGTTGCTGATTGCTTTAGTTGCACTTCCATCCCCGAGACAAGACACCCGAGAAGAACATCTTAGATAGAAGATATTTGTTCTAGCTTCTGTTTTTGGTGCATGTTTGCTTGGTCTGGCACTTTGGATCTGTGTTGGTATAGTATATCATGGCAGGGGTATATAGAAGAGGCCAGTTTACATTTTGGTGACAAGGAGGCCCAGAGAGACAGGGAAGTGCTGGGGTCCTGGTGTCCCCTTCGGGAATACATTTCCAGTGACCTGACTTCCATTTGGCCCAACAGTTTTATGTCCTCCAAATAGTGCCATAGTGTGAGGCTTCTTTATTTATCTTGAACTTCTTTTATTCAAATAATAGCACCCATTACTGCCCAGGTCTGCTGTTCGCTCTCTGCCAATTGCACTGGGATGCAGAGAACTCTTTCCAGTCAAGTGCTCGCCTGTGGATCATGTAGACCTGAGTTTGAACCCCAGAATAATTTAAAAAGCTAGGCATGGTGGTACACATTTATAATCCTGGCCCTGGGAAAATGGAGATAGGAAGGCCCTAGGATACACTGCCTGGCCAGCCCAGTCTGCTTGGCCACTTCCATGCTAGTGATAGACCACATCTCATTAAAAAAATAGTAATGCCTGGAGAACGGCATCCAAGGTTGTCCTTTGGCTGTGCATATATGCATATGTGCGCATACATTAGTTTTTGTAAGCTCTTGCATGAGATATCTTGGTGATTCTGGGTGCTGAAGACCAGCTCCCATAGTGTCTAAATATAAAGGCATAAACGCATTACTCATATACAACAACAAAAACATTTAGGTTTCTGGCTCTTTGTGACATAAAGTATAGTTTGATGTGGGGAAGGAGTGGAAGTGGGGAGGAGCTCTCCCATGCTCAGACCAGAGTGCCAGGTGAGGTGTTTTTTTGTCAAAGTGTATCACCACTCTCTGGTGCTGAGCCTTGCCTGCTTAATTCGTTTCAGGGGCAGCTTGGTTCTGTGTCCACTGATGTTTGCTCCGCTTGTGGGAAAGATGCCCTGAGGTGTTTGCGCCAGCGTTCATGGGGCCGGGTCATTGTTGGTATTGTTGTTGAGTCCTGGCAGTGAGATCTCTGGAAAGTGCTAGTGCCTTAATCCTCACAGTGTTTGAACCATCCTGGAAGCCGTGCATCCCATCTGAACAATGGGATCTGCAGAGAAACAAGTTCACTGCGCTATTACGAGGCATATAATTTTGTCTTTAAATTCTTGGTGAATTGTAGCAACATGACTTCACAGAGCCCTCTGAGACATTACAGTGTTTTAATAACACTTCTCTGCTACACGTAATGCTTCAGTTTTACTTTTATTAATTTAATTTTTTTCCTGTGTGTGGCAGGAGGTGCCCTGGGCACCCTGGTTCTGTCTTTGCCTAGACCTTTTTTTTTTTTCCCCCGAGCTTTGGCTGACTCTGCCTCGGGGAATCCGCCTGGCTCCCTCCCTCCTTGAGGCAGAGGCTCCAGGGCCACGTCCTGTCTGCGAGGAGTTTACAGGGTTTCACCCACTCCTGTCCTGAACATGCCTGCTCATTACCCTCCTTGCTTCCTCCCAGACTGCCAAACACCTATGATATCACCTCCCTCCTGCAGCCCCAGCTGCTGTCACCACCATCCCTGAGCCTCATTGCCACAGTGACAAGGAAAAGAAAAACCAAGTCCAAGGAGAGTGACGGAGTCTCCATTTCTTAAGGTGCTACTTGCTGCTGCTCACGGAAGGGTGAGAACTATTTACTCCTTCAGTCTCTGTGACAGCCGGCTACCGAGCATCCGGTACCTAAATTCATACGTGCTTTTATTTATGCATGCACATGTTCACTTATTCATCCACACATCTGTATGCCTGTCCTCTGCTATATTGTACAAAATCAGACTCGAAGCTTGATCCCCATAATACAGACACAGTGTGAAATGAGAGATTCAGTCCAGCCAGCCAAGAAAGGGCCTTACAAACACTCTGTTGAGAGCTACCTTTGAGCCTCAGAACTTCTTGAGAAGCTCTCTGGATTGAGCTCATTGCTATTTTTCAGAAAGTTCAGAAGATAGCACGTTTCAATCATGAAATGCGGGCTTTTGCCAACAAGATGCCAGAGGCTGCCACTTCCATTGTTAGTGTGCGTGGTAACTCTTTGGCGTGGTATGGTACACATTCTAGCTACTCATGGTAGCCCTCATTTGGCAAAAGTGAGTTTGAATGTCTTTGTTTACCACTATTCCCGTTGCCAGCCAGCGTGCACATGTGTTCCTCACCCCAGCTTCGTTTCCTCTTGGGTGGGGAGTGAAAGGTGGCATATTAAATCTATCTGTGTCTGGGTCCGCCCTAGAGAAATGGCCACCCACTCGACTGGCGCGAATGACCTCTTTCCCATGTCTTTTTCCACCCCCGGCATACTGTGCACTTAGGGAAGGATATCTCCCACCTTCGTTGTCAAGAAAATTGAGATCAGTGACTTGTTCCATTCTGGATCATTCCACCCAGTTGTGCCCAAGAGGCCCCTCCCAACACGTCCTTGGGCGGCTTTACAGTAGAAATATGGACAGAGTCTCCCTTGTGAAGCCAGGCTGCCCGCCTGTCCCAAGTCAGGCATTTTGACTTGGGAACTTGACAGATCCAGGGAAGAGTTTCTGTGCCCCCAGCACCGCCTTGGGGTTGTGTCCTCAGGAATACAATCATGAAGGTTAACAGGAAAAGTGGGGTCCCCGTGTAATCCCAGGCGGCTGGCAGCTGTGCTGCATTGGAAGTGCCCCACCAATGAAAACTGCCGCTAGAAGCAGATTAAACCTCCTATCTGCCATCTCACTCTCTTTTCTCCCCTTTCCTGTTTGGACTTGAAAGTCGATTGGAGCCAGGGCCCTGACAGTTGACGGAAGTGCTGCAAGGAGAGAGTATTTATTTACAGTGAGTTGAGGCTGGTGCTTGTTCAGGATGCGGTTTCTTGCAGGAAGTTTGGTCCCCACCCCAGGGTTTGATCATTTCTCCAAAAAAAAAAAAAAAAAAAGAGAGAGAGAGAGAGAGAGAGAGAGAGAGAGAGAGAGAGAGAGAGAGAGAACCCTCCTTGATGGTTGCAAGCTTCAACCAGAGAACCCTGCCTAACCTGTCTGCACTTGGAGCCTTTACAGGGTGCAGCCTGTAGGAGGGCCTGCAGTGGGCTGAGCGGAGCCCAGTGGGCCCAGCTCCCTGCGGATGCATTCAGACACAGTAATAATCATTAAGCATTTAAAATAGGGAAGTAGGCTGGGTACACGTGCTGTAGGCTGTGGTTGGCGCGGGCTGCTCTGTTCGTTAACGGGAACCAGTGCCAATTGAAGTTGCTGTACTGGGTGTCGGGGAGAGAGAGAGAGAGAGAGAGAGAGGGAGAGAGAGAGAGAGAGAGAGAGAGAGAGAGAGAGAGAGAGATTGTTTTGAAGCGCTGTGAAGTTACAGCTCACAGGTAACAAGGAGTTACTATTGACTGGTTTGGGTGAGGCCAGCTGGTGCCCTCCTCCCCTCAAATCAGACCAAAGGCAGCACTGTCCAAAATTTGGGGTGCCTTTTGCCTTTGGGAATTATGTATTGTTTTAGAAGAGAAGGTAAAATGGAAAGTATTGTGGTCATGGAGAAGGATATTTTGCTACTTTCTTGCGTTGTAAGTCCCAACGGCTCTGTAGAATTTTCTCATAGACTGCCTTTTGGACATAGTCTTCCATTGTTCCCAGACTTATTTACATGCAAAAAACCTTAACGACTCAGTGCCTACTGCTATGTGTTCCATTTTTTTAATTAAAAAATTATATATAAGGCAAGACAAAGCTAGCAGAAGATTGAAAGATCAAATCTCCCTCCAACAGCTTTCGGCTTCTTGGGTCCCCAAACCAGCCTGTGTTACCTGGCATCTGATTAGATGTGCAAGTTCAGGGACACTAGAGACCTTCACAGTGTGAGTATCTGCGACAGGGTCAGCTAGGCCAGGCTAACACCTGCAGCAAGTAGGGGCAGGCTGGGCTAATGCAGCTTCTTGGGGTTCTCATAGTTGCTCAAGAGTGAGAATGGTTTGCTTCCAGAGAGTGTTGACAGAATCATATGGGGCAATGGGAAGCTCCAGGCCTGCCTCACTGTGGAGATGTTAGGTCTCCTCCAGTCAGGCCCCGCTCACTGTCTGTACTCTTCCCTTTTTGGTTTTTGGCCAAGTGTCCTATACTTCAGACCCCTTTTTCCCAGTAGTACTGATAAACACTGGTTTGATAACCGGCAAGGTTAAAGAAATAAAGCTCTGTAGCATGAATAATAAAAACCCCGAGTCAGATATTGGGGTTCAAGATGAAGACCAGGAAAGCAAAACAGTCAGGTCACTAGAAAAGTCTTAGCTCTATCTAGGATGGGTGACTGCAGACTGAGCCCTGAGCCTCTGTCTCCTCCCTTTAGTGCTGGCATTAAAGGCGTGTGTCTCCCTAGTACTGGGATTAAAGGTGTGAGCCATCACCACTAGGATCTCTTTCTCCATTTATGTGTGTAGCCCAGGGTGGCCTTGAACTCACAGAGAGATCCATCTGCCTCCGTCTCCCAAATCCTGGGATTAAAGGTGTGTGTCATCACAACCTGGCCTCTAGTGGCTTAGTTTTACCCTCTGATCTTCAGACAGCTTTATTTATTAAAACATTAATAAAATATCACTGTAAAGCTCTGCCCCAGAGGAGACACCTTTGTTGGTCTGTCAAAGTCACTGCTAACTTGGCGCAGTGTTGCAGATGATGTCCCTTGGCACCCCTGTGACTTTCTGCACATGTTCTTGTGCCCAACCCATGGCAAGAGGCTTCTGGGAGGAATTTCTGCGAGTGTGGGCTCATCCCTTTTGAGACACTCTGGTAAGTGTGCTGAAATCACCCAGATGTGGGCAGTGCTCAGAGGACGTTGCAAGGGTCCTTGCGCTGACGAGTTTACCTTCCAGTTTGATGAAAGCTAAAGTCATTTGAGACAAGGAAACCTCAATTAAGGAAATGCCTCCATAAGATCTGACTATAGGAAACCCTGCTGGGCATTTTCATAATTATTGATGATGGGGGAGGGCCCAGCCTATTATGGGAAGTGCCATCCCTGGGCTGGTGGTCCTGGGTTCTATTAAGAGAGCGGACTGAGCAAGCCATGAAGAGCAAGGCAGTAAGCGGTACCCCTCTGATGCCTCTGCATCAGCTCCTGCCTCCAGGTTCCTGCCCTGTTTGAGTTCCTGTTCAGTGATGAACAGAGAATGATAATGTATGTGTAAGTTGATGTAAACCGTCTTCTCCCCAACTTGCTTGGGTCATGATATTTTATCACAGAAATAGAAACCCTGCAAAGTCATCTCACTTGTCACCCCACTGCCACCCCTATCTTTAAGATACAGATTTTAAAAGTTCTTTTTTCTCCTTTTAGATGGTGGTGGTTACAAGCCTTTAATCCCAGCATTCAGGAGGCAGAGGCAGGAGGATCTCTGTAAGTTCCAGATAGTCAGGGATACACAGAGAAACCCTGTGTGGATTTTTTTGTAGATTTATTTTTATTTTAGGTGTATGAATGCTTTCTTGCATGGGTGTTGTTGTACCATGTGCATGCAGTGCCCTGAAAGGCGAGGAAAGGGTGTTAGTTCCTGGAATTGGCGTAATGAACCGCCTTGTGATGCTGAGAACTGAACTTGGGTTCTCTGCAGAAATAGCAAATGATCTTGACCACTGAGAAATCTCTTCAGCTCTTGGGTACAGATGTGTGGCATATAGAAACCTTTGATAGGGTCTGTGGATGTCGAAGAATTGCTGGAGTTCTTGTCTAGCAGGCATGAGGTTATGGGTTCTGTCACCATTGCTGCCCGAGATGGACATGGTAGCACATTGCCTAGAATCTCTGACTTTGGACCTGAAGATTGAAAGAGCAAGAGTTAAGGACCATCCTTATCTATAGAGCAAGTCTATGGCCTGCCTGGGATGTCTGATTTAGGAGACAGTGACTTGAGAAAGAAAGAAAGGGAGAAAGGTAGAGAGGAAGGAAGGGAGGGAGAGCGGGAGGGAAAAGAGAAAGAAAAGGAAGGAAAAGTCTTTAACTACAAGTGAAAGGTCAACTAGCTTCTTTGTGTATAATTATCGGATGGCTCTATTGACAGAATGTGACAGAAACAGGTGACAAGCTTTGTTTTATATCCTGTTGGCAGTGCAAAGGAAGATGGCTCAGTGCAACCATGAGGACCTGAGTTCAGATCCCCAGCACCCATAAAAGCCAGATACCAGGACGTTTTTTATAGCTCCATCTCCATCCACACCTCCCACCTCCCCACCCCATCTCCCACCTGCACTAAGGGGACAGAGACAGGTAGATTCCAGGGCCCTGCTGTCAAAGCCAGTCTCAAAGAAATTTCTGAACCTGAGAAATTTCAGGTTCAGTAAAAGACTGTCTTACCAGGTGGTGGTGGTGCATACCTTTAATCACAGCACTTGGGAGGCAGAGGCAGGTGTATCTCAGTGAATTCGAAGCCAGCCTGGTCTACAAAGCGAGTTCCATGACAGCCAGAATTGTTATAGAGAGAAATCTTTTCTCAAAAAAATAAACAACAACAGCAACAACAAAAGAGACTGTCTGAAAAAAAAATAAGTGGAAAAGAAATTGAGGAAAAAATCCTGATGTTAACCTCTGTTTTCCATATATACCTTCATGGGTCAGCATATCTGCTCATGCATGTACATACAAAGTGTGTAAAAAGCTAGTCATGATCTCTCACTCCATTTGATAGTGGCTGTTATAGGGAGGTAAGTATGGATTGGAGAGGGTTGGCCACAACATGGAACTGGTGAAGTGTGGGACATGTTGTGTGGCATTTGGGCAAGACAAGAAGAAAAAGCGGAGAGGAGGCTTATAGAAACTCACTGATTGAGGCGGAATTTGAGTCGTGGTTAGGAGTTTTGGTGGTTCAATAGCATGCAACATGGTGGGCCTGGCCAATAGCTGCAGATGTTTCTGGCTCTGTCTTTGAGATGTGTAATGCTTAAGAAATCTTCAGCGTTGTTTAGGAGCACCCCAGGAGATGGAAGGTTCTGAAAAAATAGCCTTGGGCATTGAGTTGTTAAGGTTCTCTTCATTCTGCTAATGTTGGGCAGATCTGAAGACCTGTATAATGTCAGAAAAAGTGTGGCTTTTATAAAACATGGAAACTATCTGTTCCCTGAATTCTAAGAATTTGTCCCAGTCTGAGGGCCAGGGAAGGGTGGAGAGGTGAAAGGGACCCACTCTGTCTGCGCAGTGTTATCAGCCATCAGATTCCCCCCAATACTGCTGAATTAGACCTACGTCTCCCCCCTCTTCACAAGTCTCTCTCTGAGTGTTGCTGGGAAACCACAACCTGGCGCCTGGCACACTTTTTCTGTTTGTTGTTGTTGTTGGTGATTTGTTTTTTGAGACAGGGTTTCTCTACATAGCTCTGGCAGTCTTGGAACTTACCATGCTGGCCTCGAACTCACAGAGATCCGTCTGCCTCTGACTCCCGAATCCTGAGATTAAAGGCCTGTGCCACCAGGCTTGACCAACCTGGCACATTTGAAAGTGCTTGCTCTGCTTCTTACTTCAAGGCTTATGTCAAACAATGAACAGGGAAACCTGGTTTCAGAGCCTCACGCAGAGACGTAGCTGCCTTACTTAATTAACCTCTCCATGGCAGACATCTGGGGAAGTTCTCTCTGCTGTGGACTGTGCTATGTGTTATGGGATGGATAACAGATTCTTGGCCTCTGCCCACTAGAGGCCAGCACCTTTCCTCCTGTGTCCTCTGTACACCAGTGCAGCTGCCCTCAGCCATACCACATGTGCCCAGTGGGTAGAGTCTTGGGATGAGAAGCAGTGGTCTAGATAACAGCCCAGCTAGGGAATGCTGCTGTGACCTCCAATCTTTTCTCTAATGGAGGCTTTCCTTGGGACGGACTCTCATTTCAGATATGGAAAAAGACTTACGCAGAAGCAGCTGAGAAAACAGTTCTAGGCTATTTACAGCAGGGAATGTGGTTACCTTGTAAAAACCAGTCACCCAGCCTCTCCTGATGCCCTGTCATCTCGCAGGGAAGAATTCCTAGCGTATACCCGGGACCCACTTCTCATCTAACTCAAGCTGCGCTCTGAAAGTGTAAGGAGCAGCGTGCTTGACCTGTTTTTTGTTTTTTTTTTTTTTAAATACCTCTTTTTCTGTAGTGTGTGCTAGGCATGTGCTCTGCCACTCAACCACTTCTGAAGCCCAATTTTTTTTAAAACAAAGAAGTTTAGTTATGTTTACATGCATACAGCAGACATAGTTCTCTTAACCATTCCCAGCATATATTCCACTATGGCTATATAAATTCATGCAGCTGAGCCGTCTTTGCAGGAGTTGGTGTTCTGGACAAACAACTCAGACCACTGCTCCCACTTCCCTGCTCACTCCAGCTCCTGAGAACTCCTGGTTGTCCTTTGTGTCTGTGACTTGACTAATCTAGATGTTACATGTAGAGAGTTATGGAATGGCTGTTTTTCTCTGATGAGCTTCTTTCTCTTAACATGTCCTCAAATCTCGTTCATGCCCTGGAGTGCATTGGAACTCCCTTTCTGTTGAAGATTGACCGACATTGCCTGTGAGCTTTTGTTGATGTCCTCAGCCTTCCATGTTCCCTCCACAGTCCTCACCGTTCAGCTCCTGTGCATGGCTTCACTTTGAACATGGCTGGGCAAATGTCTCCAGGAGTCCCTGCTTCTGTTCCTTTGAGCTTGTGACCAGTGTCGCTTTTGCTAGATCCTGACCAGTTGCTTTTGAAATGGTCTCACACAGCTTTCTTTGCTGGGGAAATAGACTCACTGCCCCTTTGACCCCTTCCCACCCTTTCCTGAAGGTTTTCACATCACAGCCGCCTCTGATGCTTTCCCCACTCCCAGGTTGCAATCACTTGCATCTTTGGGTCCAGCTCTCTGAATAGCACTCAGGCAGCTGCAACCACCTCAGCCATGTTGACTCCTGGTGCAGTTTGTCTAAGACTTAGGTCTTTGATGCCTGCCAGCTATGTAGGCAGCCCCAGCATTGTCAGAGAGAGAAAAGATGTGTTGCAAGAATAGCAAGCCCCTGTCTTCTTTGCGTAGTGCTTCGGAGGGCTTGTTGTCGACGGAATGTTCTGCCTCCCTCCTGGCCACAGAGAAACCATGCTGCAGCCTTCTTCCACACTGCCCTCTGGTCTCTACCAGTCTACCAGTAGGGCTGCAGAGGCCGGGGCAGCATGCTTTATGCCATTTCCTTGTAAATATTCTGACTCTGCACTGAGATTCTCATTTCAGAAAACAGAAAGCAGGAAAGCAATATGGTGAAAAGCTGGTATCTATGGAGACTGCTTTTTTCTTTTTTTTTCTTTCAAAATTAGACTGAATCTTCCCTAAATCTATGTAATTCTATTTGCAGACTGGCCCTCACAAAGCCTCAAGACGAGGGCTAGTTCTTGGCCATCAACACTGGGGTGTATGACCCAAAGGACCAAGGAAGAGAGTGAGTCTCAGAGTCATGTTGGTGGAGGAGAGCTGGAAAAAGGTGGCAGACGTGGAAAGCCACCTGTGCTGTGGTGTCCTTTAGGGGCCCGAGTCTCCTCACTGACTGTCAGGAAAGTGGGGAGTTCTGAGATAATGGAATGTACCAAGGCTAGTTCTATGCAAGCTTTCTCTGAAGCTGGATATGTAAGTGGCAGTAAGGCTTGGCTTGTTGCTGGCTTCGCATTGTGCAAGCGACACAGGCCCCCCTCCCCGTTCTCTCTGGCTCCATGGCTCATATTAAACGATGTTGCCAGAGAGTGGGAACATGGATCACTGCTCATTCATTCATTCCTGCAGATGTGACGATTCTGAGGAGCTGAGAATCCAGTGCTGGGCAGACCCATCTTCAGTAGCCATAGGGAGACTACTTGTAATTACCTCTCTGTGAACTCCTAACATGAATAAACATGCTGGCTGGGTCATGTGTGTATGCACATGTGCGTGTGTGTGCACACATGTGTGTAGAGACCAGGATTGATCATTAACTATTTTCCTCAGTTGCTCTTTACCTTCTTTGTTTGAGACAGTGTCTGTCACTGAACCCGGAGCTCACTCATGTGACAGGATTCCTTTGTGTGGAATTGCTGTTGTATGCTCAGCTTTTGTCCATAGGTACAGGGGATCAAACTTAGGTCCTCATGGTCATGTGGCAAACCCTTTACCTAGTGAGCCTTCTCATGTTGCCAGCCCTCTCCCCGACCTGTTTTTTCTGAAGGTGGTAAATGGATCTCTTTTTCTGTTTTTATTCTGTGATTTTCACAGAACTGTAGAGATAGGGGCCAGAAGCATATTTCTTTGGAAAATAAGACCTTGTTATTGCTCTAATTCATTTCAGCTTTCTATCCTTCCCATCACCAGTACCTGGGGGACTTATTGGATCTTGTCTCACTCAATGCCATCTGCACAACTTTACACCCTCTTCAAGCATACGTGTCTGTCTGCACCAGCTTCCTTTCCCTTTGGGTCAGCTTCCTCTGTCCTGGATTCCCCAGAAAGCCCCCACCCCAAATAGTTCTTGTTCAGCTCAGTCTCTGCCCTCTTTTTTTGTTCTTACGGGTACTGAGGGATGTCCTGGGCAGGTGACAGTTCCATAAAGGAGAGCTGCCCTTCGTGACTAGCATGCCTCCGTGTTGAGAGGCAGGTCATGGAGCCATTGTTGTGTCTGTGTGGCATCTCCCTTGGGAATATCCAGGGGACCTGGTCTAGATGTGGCTTTCTATCATGTCCTCCCTCCCTGCCTTGATTGGAGGTCTCTGTCATGGCTGTGAGTGGAGTGAACTCTACTGCTGGCTTCTAGTACCCTGGACTCTGGACACGGGCTCAGTTGGTTTTTATGTTCACTACTTCAGTTGAAGGGGAATTGTTAGATCAAAAAGACTGAAAAATAATGATGTCAGCATTCTGTTTTTCAGAATGACAATTTTCTACCAAATACAGATGGCGGTGATGTTAGGAACTGGAATATTGAAGCATAGGAGGCTACTGTCCGCCTCTGGTGTGATCATGGTTTCATAGAATCCCCCTTCAGACTCATGATCCTAGGATCCCCCTGCACAATACCTCCCGCATATACACAATGTGATACTGTCTGTGAAAACTAAAGACAAATAATCAAAGCAGTGAATACCGTCTTTTAGCATCCTAGTTGGAGTAGGAGATTCTTTAAGGCTCCCTCAGATATCAAAAACCTGTGGACAGTTAAGTCATTCTATACAATAGTAGGGTTTTAATATTATTTGTATCCTTCATTTGATAGCAAGCAAATTAACCTTGTCTGAGTTAAATATCTTTGGAGATATTTTTACCCTGGTGTGTGTGTGTGTGTGTGTGTGTGAGATGTCACGGTGCATGTGTTGAAGTCAGGGCAACCTAATATGTCAGCCCTTGCCTTCTACCTTGTTGGAGAGAGTATTTCTTGTTTGCCACTGTGTACTCCATGTTAGCTGGCCTGCAATCTTCTGGGGCTTCTCCATTTTCCATTTCCCATGTGGTTCTGAGAATCTAAGGAACTCAGGCCCTCACATTGCCCCAGAAGTGCTTTACCCATTGAGCCATCTCCCAGCCCCCTTTATTCTGGTTCTCAAAAGTCAATGAAAACTCCTTGAAAGCCACAGCTTCATTTTTGGGGGCCTTAGTATCTCCATTTGTGTGTGCGTGGTGGTGGGAGGTATGATCTCACAATATAGCCCAGGCTGGCTTTGAACTCACTCTGTAGTCTAGGCTGGCCCCCACTTGACTGTCTTTCTCCCTCAGTACTGGACTTTACTGGTGCACCCCATCCTACCTGCCCCGCTTCTGCTCATGGCTCATTACTTAGGCTGAAGAAACTGGAAGTTCATGTTTGGGAGGGATTGAATTTGATCTTCTTTATTCAGTGCCTTTTGACACCCCCCCCCCCCCGGTGTGTGTGTGTGTGTGTGTGTGTGTGTGTGTGTGTGTGTGTGTGAGAGAGAGAGAGAGAGAGAGAGAGAGAGAGAGAGAAAGTTAGTTTGCAGGTGCATGTGAGTGTGATTTCAGGAGACAGTCTAAGGTGATCTTCCTCATTTTATTTTGAATATACTATCCAGTAGAAGCAGTTGTTATAATGCTTAATTTTTAAATAATTTTTTTAGAAAAACAGTTTGAGCCCTGTGCAAGGACATGAATGCATTTGAAGTCAGTCAGTCAGTGTCTAGCTATCAGGTGGCCCTGGGTTTCTGTAAGGCCTGGATCTGTGACTGATTATATCTAGGCTTCCCTGCACATCAAAGGATGGCAGATGGGCCAATGGGGCAGGTAGGCACAGACAATACCTTTCCAGCCACCTGCAGGCTGGCACATTCACACTCACCCTCAGCTTCTCAGGGAAGAGAAAGGCCCCAGGGGTGCTCTGCTCCTCCTGTGGGTGACACAGAAACAGGTTAGCAGGTCTCAAGTACACACAGCAAACTGGGGAGGCCTGATGTCCCCAGGGAGGAAAGCACAGCCCCTTTGAACCCATTTTATACTCTGTTTGTGCAGCATGCACTTTTGAATGGTGGTTTTATTTCAGTTAGCAGACCTTTCTCCCTTGCACGATCGCAGATCATTCAAAGTCTCTCTCCCTGCCCTCTCTCTGATATGTGTGTCAGACCCCAGAGTGTTGGGGCCCTTTGAATGTGTTCTCTCTCTTCATTGACCTCATAAAGTTGTTCCCCTCAAGAGACTGTGTGCAATTCAATAACAAATGCAAGGCCCCAGCCTACTCTGATGGACACTGTAATGCTTGTGTATTTAGAAAAGGAGTATATCAAAAGTCTGACACCTCCTCTTTGATTTTATAGTTTTAAAAACAATGCTTCAAGTGGCTGGGCTAATTCAGGCTAACAGGCTGTATGTTCTGGAGGATTCTTGTATATCAGCACTTTATGGCTTGACTTGCACCCTCTGATGGCTGCAGGCTTACCTATAAATCTACTGCCACCGCTGATTGGCTCTATTTCTCTGGAGGGAGGAATTGAAGCCAGTCGAGTAGGTCACTAATTCTTTCCATACTTCAGGAACCTGAAGCTCATGCATTAGGAAGTTCTGACCATTAGGCTCCCCCAAATGCTCTGTTATTCTGACTGTGCATGCTTTGGTTCTCTCTGGAGACATCTCAGAGAATACATTCTTAGCCAAACCATGACATTTTTTTCACCCTCCCCCCAAAAATGTTCTTATTTCCTGCCCAGGTTAAGCATTGAGCTGCTTTGAAGGCTCAACTTGAGCTCCACATTTAAGCTCGAATATTAACGTAAATGCTAAGAGTTCTACTATTTGGAAGATGGTAATTGAGGATGTGTTTGTTAAAGCAGCCTAGGTTCCAAATCCAAAGGTTTGGAAAAGCACAGCCTAGAAGGCAGAGCCAAGCTAGACCTTGCCCTGCTAGGTGGAGCTCCGGCCAGAGGACCCTGTGGAATTAGAGCGGATCATTAGACTGGGAGGGACAGGAAAAGGAAGCTTCCAGGGAGAGAAGAATGAGGGTCATTGGGCCAGGGCCCGGGAGGGGTGCATTAATTGTACTTTGAATGCAGGGAGGGGTACAAGGTCAAGGGCTGGGTCAGGTTGGATAGGCTGGGTAGGGGAAGGGGAAAATGCTGTGTGGGCTTGGGAGGAGATGGAAAAATCAACCAGCTAGTTGTGGGAAAGGAGGGAACAGGAGTATTCTGGGTGATTCTGAGCTCTACCAAGGCCTCTCACTGAGTAGGCTGAGTCTGTATGGTGGAAATCACCCAGGGCTCCACTCTGTCCGTTGGTTCTTATTGGCATCGTGCCCCGTTCCAAGTGCCAACCTGCTTTGCGGTGTCCTCTTGGCACAGTGATTGGTCCTGCTTCCCCAGTGACTGCATCCGTCCTCGGGTGAAGGAACTGAAGTCCATGTAAGGAGGAGATTACTCTTGATCTTTTAAATTCAGTACCCTCAGCCTCCCACCCTTCATGTGTGTTTGTATGTACGAGGGTGCAAGGGCTTTGTAAGTGAGGGTGAGTTGGGAAGATGAGAGGACAACCTACATGTCCTCCCTGCGTGCTCTTCCTTCGCGTTGTGGCTGTGTGGCAAGTTCTCTCACAGACAGCTTCCTGGGAAGGAATTGAAGTCCTCATGCTCCAAAAGTGAGCACTTTCCCTCCTGAAGAGTCTGCACAGCCCCTGTTCCCCTCCCTTATCCTTTCCTTTCCTTTTTGTTTTTAAAGGACAGCCTTTCTGTGTTGCCCAGCCTGGCATCCAACTTAGCATCTTCCTCTTTCCTCAGCCCCTGGAGTTCTGAAATTGAAGTGTGAACTCCCATGGATGCCCAGCAACTTCGTTGGGTCGTAGGATATGACACAGTAAAGCCAGAATTGACAGGAAGGAACGAGAATATGATCCATGGAAGAGGTTTGAATTCTGAGTTCAAGCCTTCATCCTAGGGTGGCTTGGTGGTCTCTTTCTTTGGGAATGTCTGCTTCCTAGAACGTGATGACTTGGAAGCAAGAAGTTTTTCCTAATTGGAGGCTAAGCAAGTAGAAAATTATTCAGCCAAATAAGCTTTTGGACCATTTGACCATTTAGGTGAGGTGGATTGGGGTTCAAGTCCTTACTTCCTTATTTGCTTGCCTTGGTGGCCCTAGCAAGTTACTTTGCCCCTGGGAACCTGAAGTTTTCCTGTCTGGAAAGTTCTGGTGAGAGTTGAAAGCAGGAAGTCAGTTGCATGGTTCAGTTCAGCTAGTATGTGGGTACTAAGGTTTTGTGTCAGCTCTGATTAGAGAAATGCCCTCTGGTGAGAAAACTTAGGTGACTGAGAATGTGGGCCACATGACTCTTTCCTGGGCTCACATATCCTAGCACTTGACTTCGTGTTCTTCATGAAGATCTCCCACCCACCAACTAATGAATTGGCACTGGCTTCTCTGTTCTTATTAGAGATTTGTAATGTCACTCAGGAGCGTGTATGCTCCTTTGCATGCCCCACCCCCTTTCTCCCAGGCTTCCTTCAGATATTTGCAGACCTGGGACTTCACTCTGTCACCTTGTCTGTATATTTCTTCCTCCCTGACTTCTGAAGGTTTTGTAGAAAAGATGGAAATGGTAGTGAGAAGCCTGGGAAGGTGTCTCCTGTAGGGAGGATCTGTTGGAACAACGGGCCCAAGAGCGGCTTCCCAATGCTGGGGTGACTGGGGCTGCTCCATTGCTGTGAAAGTCGCTCGGCCATTGACTTGTGTCGTAGTCTCCTGTGGCTACTCTGGTAGTCCCAGAAACTTCACATGGCTGCCTCCCCACAGCTGAAGAGGTTGGGTGACAGACAGGCGCCATATGGCAGAGTTCTAAGCCTCTTTTTCAAGGTGGCAGGCGGAGATGCTTCCTCTGTTCACTTCTCTAGAATCCGAGCAGGTAGCGTCAGCTTTCAGAGAGGAGACTGGGAGCTTGAAATACAGAAGACCCTGAGATTGAACATTAAAAATTTAATGTCATTTTAAATAAAAGCAAATTTAGTAAGGAGCCAACTAATTTCCAGAATAAATGGCAAAGGATCAGCGCTGCGGCAAGCGACGTACCGTCAGATGACTCCTGGTTTTGATTTTTTTCCCTTGAACTTGGGATCCCTGCATCTCATAGACAAGCATCAGAGCCCAAGATTCAAATCTGTTACTGAATCCTTTCCAGAAAAGCGGGGAAAAGCTACCAATTTGTCATCTGTTACACAATTTTGTAACCTTTCTTTCTCTGATATTTTTATACTATTATTCACTCGGCTCGCAGTGCTGCGCCAGATCTGCGCCTGCTCATTTTACGATGTGAGCGTGGCTGTGGTCTGCATTTTACAAGGCAGGACTGTGGGCTTGAGCTAGCAAGGCCAGCACGGCTCACGCAGCAAAGCCTTCCAGTCAGCTTTTCCATGGCCGTGATGTGGTGTGGCTTGGCTATCTTGGGGTCTGGGCTGAATTGCCTCATTCCCAGGGTGGTCTGCTGAGAAAGGCTGGGTCAGTGCACCGGGGCCGTTGCAGCAAAGCTGCCTCGGTGGAGGAGAAAGGAGCCTTCACTTCCCTCGATGGCAGGATTTGCTACTTCCAAAGGCGCTGGGAGAGGATCTGAATTTTGTTTTTCACTGGATATGCAAATCTGTTGGAGGGATGCTGAAACCAGTGCTTCTTGAGGTTTTGGAGTGAGTTTTGGCTTTATTCTCGAAATAGAGTGCAAATGCCATCAGTGAGGTGAGTGGGGTGCAAGGCCCCCCCGGGGGAGCCTCTGCTCTCCACAGACACACGGTTTCCCAAAGACGACGACTTCCTTGGGAACTCATATTTTGAGGTTTTCACCAAATTTCAGCTCAATATTTAGTTCACACAGACGGAGCATTATGGAACATGTTAATTCTGTTTTTCCATTTTTATACAATCAGTCTCCCATTTCCTTTTCAAATACAATAGTCTTTCAGGTTTCGCTCCTAAGCACTTCTCTAACTTTCTATTTCCATTTCAATATTTCCTGCCACCCAGACATCAACAGATGGGCAGGAACGATGCAGTACCCCCCTTCTGCTCTGCCTGCTCCCCCCCACCCCTAAGTTCTCACACACCCGTGCTGAGTTCCGCCTCGCTGCCTGCTTCTTGGCACAGCCTGGTGGTTCCTGAAATGCTCAGAGCAGACCAGAAAAAAAAAAGTGTTACTCAGGTGAGCCTGTCCAAGTTTTTTTTTTTTTTCTCCCTAAAAAAAGGGGGGGGCTGGGGAGATGGTTCAGTGGGTGAAGTGCTTGCCATGCAAGCCTGAGAACCAGAGTTTGGACCCTCACAACCCATGTAAGGCAGGAAGGACCCCATCCCACACCTCTATAATGACACATCTCTATAACTCCTTATGGAGATAGGAGGGAGAGACAGAAGCTCCTTAGTCAGCAAGCCTTGAGTGTGCGGGGATAACCAAGGGGCGGGGCATTGTCCCAAAGAGTTGGAAAGTCCTGGAGCACGTGTGCCTGCACTCACACTCATATACCCAAATATTTACGTAGCTAGACGGACACACGGATGACCCTTGCTGTTCTTGTCTTTGCCGTCACCTGAAGGGATGAGAGCAGACAGAGTACAGATTCTCACATGGTTTTTCTTCTTTGTTAGCTCCCTTGCATGCAATGCCATCTTGGTGTAGTGGTCAGGTCCCTGGGTGATGCTGGGACACCTAAAGCCCAGTGCAGCTCCTGTGAAGTCAGAAGACCTCCTCACTCTTTTCTCGTCCCCAGCCGGCATCTCTTTTTTTGATGTCTTCTCTGCGTGTTTGTTGACTGCAGTAACGGAACTAGTTTTTTTTTTTTTTAAAAAAAAAAAAAAATTCAGCCGACTACTATCTGCGTGTCGGCACTGGTCCAGGGAGTTTCGAAGGGATATTTTATTGATTCAGTAATGGTGTAGTAGAAGGGACAGCTGAATGGTACCTCAGGGCAGGAAAGCCCCTGCCCCCACAGCCCCTTCTGCCCCAGCCAGGCTGAGCAGGAGCTCATAGGGCATGCGCAGACTCAAGTGCGCCTATATCTCTGCCTCCATAGGTACCCTTCAAGTTTCTTGTTTGGGCCTGTGCGTGCAGGCCACATCTTGTGACATGGGCTGTCTATTCTATTTCTGAGTGCCTCTCGAAGGGCTCTTTCGAAACCTTGCACATCAAAGGTATGTCACATGGCAGCCTCCTTACTGGAGGGCTCTCTGTCAGACCTTTTCATGACATCAAGTCACAGAGTAGGCCTCAGCATAGGCCTTGTCAGGGTGCGGTAACCCTTTCTCTACTAATAAGCTGATTGCTTCCAAACCCGAAGGGGTGGGCTGAGCTGTTTGGCCAAGCAATTGAAAAGGAGCCATGTCAGCCTTCACCACTGCCATATTTTGCTCTGGCGTGCATGTCTGTGCTGTTCCGTCGGGTTGGTTAGACAGGAAACATTTGCGACAAGGGTGTTTTGAAAACCAACAGGGGAGTCAGAAGACTTGACAGAATGTCCTAGCTGGAGGTTAGGTGGCTAGGAAACAGGACAACTATCAGAATGACTTCCTGGGACTCCTTAGGTGGAATAATGAATGGTTTCTCTTTCACTACTGCAGTTTCTGTTCTGGGGGTATGGGAACTTTGGCTCTAGACAGGACAAGACTCGTAGCTTCTCAGGAGGAGAGAGGCCATTTCCCCACGATTCATGGGTTGATGAAGACCATCAGAGTGGGGCTTCAAGATGGGGCTTTTAAGAGCTGCCTAAATGAGACCAAAGCATGTCTGTCTTAACCTTCAGTTACTGCTACTGGGAGGAGAGCCCCGGCTGGCTGGTTTCTAAGCGTTCAGGAACACCTTTAACTGCATGGTTTCCTTAGTCCCACCCTTGAGATTCCTTTTAATTCTCTTCGCTCCAGCCGGAATCTCCTGAAGCCACCATGTCACATCACTGATACTGGATAGTTGGAGGTGTCCCCAGCAGTCTCAGTCCCTGCATTTATATTCTATTAAGGGAAGAAAGACACCTCATGCATTTAGTATAAGTCAGTGAAAGGCAGAGAAGGGTTCTTTCTCTAAAGGTTTTAATTGTTTGGGGGAAACTTTGATCTTTTAGGTTTTTTTTCAAGGTATCGGAATTTGCACATTCTTGATATATCCTTCACAGTTTCATATCTACATGCAATGAATTTAGGTTATTTCCATCCCTCATTTCCTATTCCCATTCTCATCCTCTTTCTTCTTCTGTTCAACCCCCCATTCCCTATCCCCATCCCCCCGTCCTCTCCACTTGTAACCCATATTCCTTTTTCTCACGACTCCACTTCTCCTGTGGAAACCTTCCTTTTCGGGAAGTTTGTTTCCTACTTTCAGGTTCCTTAGTTATTTTTGTTCCACTGAATTTCGTCCCACTGAGGGGTCTCTGTATAGCCCGGGGGTGAACTTACTGGAACACTGGCCACACTGAAGAAAGTCACTTCTCCTTTAGTAGCAACCAGCAGCCTTTCAGAAAGACCCGAGGCCACATAAGCCCTTCCCTGTCTGTGATTTGAACCTGACTTTAAAGTGATGGCTTCCAGGGTGGTTGAGAGGCCACTGTGTCTAGAGTTGGGGAAGAGGTCTGAGGAACAACAGCTGCAAAGACCCTGTAGGGGAACGAGCATGCATCTGGGGACCAGAACCCCTGTCACCTCCCTCCCCTATCCCCCACGTGCATATCACAGCATTCGTCTTTTCACCAGAACCATCTTTAGTTGGTCTACCCGTCATTCTTCTCAGCAGCGTCATCAGATGCCTGGCAGAACGTGCCAAGGGAGGAATTACTTATCTGCATTCACAGTTTCAGAGAGTTTAATCTGTGGTCATTTGCTTTCATGTTTCTGGCCTCATTGTGAGGCAGAATGTCATGGCAGGTGGGCGTGTGTGGTAGCGAAGAAAAGATGCATTGACGAGAAGGCCAGGGCCCATTGCGGCCCCCAGGGATACACTGCAGTGATATTCTTTCCCCGTTGAAAGCCCACCCCTTTATTGTATTAGGTGCCCAATGACTTAGCTGTCTCTGGAGATGTCCTCACAGATACACAGTGGTGGGGGGCTTCACTCATTTCATGAATGATTGCTAACCCAATCAAGCTGACAGTCAAGCTTCATCATTGCACTTGGTTCTGCTGCATCTGTCTCAACCCCTGTGTTCTAGGTCCTTCCAGATCGCACTTCTCTGCTTCAACTTATGCTGAATCTAACACATGTTCTTTCTGAGTTCTGTACGGACAGGGACAGCACATGATCCATTTCTGTTCTTTCTCCTCTTCTTCCACAGGGGATGCTCCCGTCTGACAGGAATTCACAGATTATTTGATACCTTTTGTTTTTTTTTGGGGGGGGGGGTTGTTTGTTTTGTTTTCTGTTTTTGTTTTTTAAGACACAGTTTCTCTGTAGCTTTGGAGCCTGTCCTGGAACTAGCTCTTGTAGACCAGGCTAGCCTCGAACTCACAGAGATCCGCCTGCCTCTGCCTCCCAAGTGCTGGGATTAAAGTTGTGTGCCACCATTGCTGGCTATTTGACACATTTTTATTTATGATACAACTGCGACAAGATTCAAACCTACTTTTCCTGTGCCTTTTACAGTCATCAGGGTCATCAGGCCCAAGGTCATCTTTGTTTCCAAGTGTTCTACTTTTAAGATCTTTAGTTCAAAGGCTGGGGTTGGCTCCTAGCCTCTCTCAACTGCCCATGTATCTGGAGAGCTGGAAGAATGTGTTGCCTAGCCACTGACACTGGCTAGTTTTTTTCCAGTCCTGGGCAGACACTTGAGTGAGCCAGCACATTGGTCATACCCAGCTGGCCTGTAGGCCACAGTGTTGAAAAGCCATGCTATTGATTGATGTGGTTCAGCAATATGTGGATGGGCCTACGTGGTTGGGACTTGTCCATTTGCTTAAGTTTGAATAAGCCCAATTTAATGGCCTTTCGTGTTGGATGAATATCATGGGATAGCCAAAAAAGTGTGTGTGTGGGAATGTTTGAGATATTCATAAATTGCGGGTCTCTTTTTAGTTTTCTAAAGTGGTTTGGCTGCCTTGCCTGAGTGAAGTCTGACTTGCAGCCCCCACCTCCTGCTCCATTTAAAATAAACAAAAGTTGGTGTTCCTCCGGCTGACTTAAAGAATGGACTCAAAGATCTTCTTGTCTGCTCATTCCACAGATACTTACTAAGTCCTTCTGTTGCCAGGGATCCTGCTAGGTGCTGAGGAGGCGTTTCTATACCAGGAAGTTTAGTAACTTTCAGCTCCTAGCAGTTTCCATTTCAAGGTGGCCTCTTGAAACAGAGTCTGGAACCAAAGCCGCGCAAAGAGCAAGGCAGCAAAGACACCTTGTAGGTTATTTTCTGACATTTGCAGTTGAGATGTCTCCCTAGCTTATGAATACAAACTCAGAATAGTACGTTAAAAATGTATAATAGGCCAGGCAGTGGTGACGCATGCCTTTAATCCTAGTATTAGGGAGGCAGAGGCAGGCTGACCTCTGTGAGTTCAAGGCCACCCTGGTCTGCAGAGCGAGTTCCAGAACAGACTCCAAAGCTACACAGTGAAACTTTGTCTTGAAAAACCAAAAACCAAAACCAAAACAAAGAACAAAATGTGTAATAATCATCATCCGCATGGCCATTCACCTACAAAGTCGGTCCTTCTCTTACATCTGGCCTCTGCTTCCTCTCTGTCTGCTCTGGATGGTGGCACATGCAGGTGCCAGCCTCCTAGGCTGTGGACGAAGCCCTTGGCACATTGATGGGCTTTCAGGAACTTTTGGATTCTGTATCATTGGACGTAGACAGCTGGTTGTGATTCTTAGGCATCAAACCCCACAGAGCTATAGTGAAAGCCTCTGGCTCCCATGATGCAGCATAGTGTGGTTTGGTCAATATACCGTGAGCTAGGAGTCAGGAGAACCAGACGCGAGTCCTATTATACCTGGCCATAGGGCTCATGATGAGATCCCTTCCTCCATTCGTTCCCTCACTGGTAAAGTTACAAACTTATAATGAAGGTTGTAGAAGAGACATGGGAAGTTCCTTGTCCTGTTTCATAGTTGGGCTGTGCAGAAGATGGACCTCATCTTCGTGAGCACCGGAAGCTCAGCTTGAAGGTTGACTCTACTTGACTGCAGTCCAGGTGTGATTTCTGTTGTCTGGTGTTCAGTGTCACTGCCTCTTTGCTACTATTGGTTGGAATATTCCGGAAGCATCCCTCAGTCTGGCTCTGGTTGGTTTCCTTGTTTGATCGAGAAATTATTGTAGCAGGCATATTGTCATTAGAAACATTTTCCCCCCTGATAGACCTTTTTTAGAATTTTGGACATTCTCTGCATTATACCCATGACATTGTGTAACTTAAGACAATTAAGATGATTAGATACATCTCAATGTACTTCGGACTCAGCTAGGTTATATGTACAAGAGGATAGGATATAATTACATTTCCAGATCAAGGCTAGCACAGGGCCCTGCTAGATAGGAACAAAGGGATAACTTCTCGAGTAATACTTGTAAAATGTACCCCAAGCTGGGGTGCTCATCCTCCCTTGGGTAGTCGTTCCTCTCCTGCTGCTTTCCTGGCCTTGGACTCTCCCATTGGTCTCTTTTATATCCATTCTGGAACATGTTTAAGCACGCTGGCCTGCAGGAAGATGTCCATTGTTACCAGAAGCCTGTCTAATCCACATGCCCCATAAAGGTGAGCAGTTGGTGAAGGGAGGCAGAGAGGAGGCCTCTGGGCCTCAAGTGGTTGTCCTTGGCAGAAGTCCAGCTCGAGCCTGTCCCTGTCAAAGGAACACCCCCACCCCCTCTCCCCGCCCTGGCCTGTGGCTGGGTGTTCCCAGTGACTGGGTTGGTCTTGGGAGTGGGAGCTGGGAGCTTCCTCCACCCCATAGGATGTGATCTTGGACTTGCTCTGTCTAGAGTCTGGCACTCAGCCAAACTCCAGTGCCCTTCTGCTTCCTTTATCTGCAAAATGGGCTCATCAACCCTGGGGTGAGGAACCTCTCTCAGGTGCTGTGTGCCTGTGTATGTTCGCCTGCCTGCAGGAAGAGCTTTGCAGTGGGGAATGTCTCTGGAGGCTCAGGGATGCTGTAAGTGGGTTGTGTCAGAGCCATCACTGGCCTACCATCTTAGTTACTGGAGCAGCTGATGTCCTGGGGCCCAGGCGCAGAGGCTGGGAACGGGTACTTCCCTCTCTTCTGAAGGACTCCTGGTTTTCTCCAAGGAAGCTTACTGTCTCAGCTTGGATACTACCTCTCTACTTGCTATTCTGGCTTCTTTTTCTCATAAGAAAGAAAAAGGTTTGTACATGTGCGTGTGTGTGTGTGAGAACTGACCCACAATTCATAGGTAACTCCTAGTCATTGCACGTAGGAGAAAAGAATCTCAAGATGGCCATGGGAAACAATAGTGACTGCTTTTGTTCCTCTAATGGTGAAGCTTGCCTACCAGATCTTCCTCAGAAGCGTGGGAGTTCACTGGTAATATCAATTAGTTACTTCCACCTTTAATCGGAGAGGCTTGTTGCAACTTGAAGGATTCCCTTTTTGTCTTTCTTTTTCATTATTTTTCTACACGTTGGACTCTTTTGAAACAGGTATTCTTGAGCAGGTAGAAACCTGCTTGCCGTTCTAGGCTCTCTTGACCTCTGTGGGAAGGTGAGAGAGAGGTGTTGAGAGACAGAAGAGAGGGACCCATCCCCTCACTGTTTCAAGTGTGGTACTCAGACCAGCAGGCGGCATAGTGGTGCCAGGGATGTGTCAAGCTCCAAGTCCTGGACTCCTCCCCTGCCATCCTGACTCAGTCTGTCTTTCATAAGATCTATAGGTGATTTATGGACATTTCATTTGAGGAGCATCAGAACTTTTAAGATTGTGTGAACATTGTTTCATAGAACTGTAAAGCAAGAGAAGGTAGGAGCTCAGTTTGTCAAAGGCTTGCCTCACAAAAAGAGGGCGAACCTGAGGTCAATCCCTAGAACACCTTTTAGAAAAAAAGTCTGGCATGGCGGTGGGTGCTTGTAATCTCAGTATGGGGGAGACTGGGCTCCCTGGCCAACTAACCTAAACTAATTGGCATGGCCAAGGCCAATGCCAGGTAGGAAGCCCTGTCTCTAAAGGCAAGGTTAAGAGTACCTGAGGAATTATGCCAGAGATTGACTCCAGGCCTCTACATGTATGTGCAAACATGTGTATGTATGCATGCACACATGGGAAGTAAACTTAAAACACAGGTAAGTATGAAGCAAGAGGATGGTTGTAAGTTGGGAAATTTACATTTTCCTGGATGCTTTTGTGTGTTTCTTTCTTCTAGAGTAATTCCCTTGGCATTCCCAATGACTTCTAACCATTTCCTTAACGTGTCGTCTTTGACTTGATAGAAGGCGGTGAAGTATGACTGAAACCAATGAATGAGTTCATGTTTCCTGTAGCTTATCAGCGTTACATGCCAGGACCCCCTTGAGAGTGGATGTTGCTCGGGAAGATGCCCTGTGTCCTCTGGTGACTGCAGACTGCATTCAAATGTTGGAGCAGGCTGTGGAAGCATTTCCAAAGAAGATGATGCATGCCTGATGCAATGGCACACCGAGGCTGCATCAGGCAGGGCTCATGCTGTCGTGGTCTCCTGAGCTGGTCTGATGGAGGTGCCCATCAGCAGTTGTGAGGCACTTGGGGGTTTGAATCTTCAAAGAACCCCACAAATCTGTTTGTGTTTAAGAGAAGTGTGGTTGGTGGTGAATGTGCCCTTCTGAAAGAGGGCTCCAGGCAGTGGCTTGGTGATGTAATACCGTTCGGGTGAAAGAAGAGTTGAGCCAGCCCTTTCTTTGGGCAGGACATCTTAAGAACAACAGCCTTTCTATTTCCAGAGTAAAGCACACACTCTGCAGGTGTTTCTGTCCCTAGCCAGCTGGTGAACAACGTTTTTATATTGTGGTTGTCCTAAAACAGGATGGACTGTAATTTATTGTCATGTGCTGGGGAGCTGGCCCTCAGATAATGAATGCTTCTTTGGAAAAATGTCAACGTGTATAAATTCATGATTATTTAGGAAACACACAATTTCAGTTGCCTTATTGAATAAAAAGATAACTAGATTGCCCTGGCATAGAGAAAATATTGAAACATGTGGCTTTATTCTTTTTTTTCTGAAATTATGAACAGGGCATAAATTTACCTGAGGGTAGAAGATGGCATTGCATAGCTGAATTCACCTCTAATCTTTTTAATTTTTTTTATCGTGATGTCAGGCGGGAGGGAAACGGCATTCACTCACTGCTCTTCCTCTCTTCCTCTCTCATTCATCCTCTTCTTTCTCTTGGGAAGAGGCTGTTGGTCTTCAGGAAGCGCCAGGCTCTGGAAATAATGATGATGAGAGGTTTTTCCTTGACAAGTCTGTCTCTTGAAGACTGACAGCATCATTCTTGGTGGAGCTCTACCTGGACCAGTCTGCTGGGCCCACCCTTTCCCAACAGCTCTGACCCACTCGGCTTCTTTCTGTGAGCCTGGGAAGTGTCACTGTGATAAGAACTGGAGACTTGGGAGAACCAGGCTGAAAAGGACACTGAATTCTTAGCCCTTTCCTGATCAACCGGTGCTTTGGGTGGGATGTGATTTTCACATGTAAGATATATAAAGATACATGGGTAAGCCAGGAGGACCTGAGTTCTGTCCTCAGAATCCATGTGAAGAAAAGCAGGGCATGATGGCATGTGGCATGCTCTTGTAATTTCAAAGTTGAAAAGTAGAGATTGAAAAAAAAAAAAAAGAAGAATGTGGCACTCATTGACCAGCCGGCCTAGACTGCTTAGCAAAGTCTAAGTCAATCAACGGCTCTGTCTCAAAAAAAACCAGTCATGGTCTCCATACCCATCTACACACATAGACATATGCATTTGCACATGCATGGGCATGCATTTATACAGAAGCTATCTGTATAGTATGCATGAATATGATGGACATTTGTGTATATAGATAGGCTTTTTCTCCCCTTCTCTCTGTATGTTTATATGGCTGCTAGTCGTTTAGGTTTTAGTGCTCAGGATTGGACCCAAGGCTTTGTACATGTGAGGCAAGTGTTCTGTGACTAAATTATATCCCAAGTCCCTTTTCTACTTTTTAGTTTAATATCGTATCTCACAGGGTTGTCCAGGCTGGGCTTGAACTTGTGACCCTCATGCCTTAGCCTCCTGAGTAGTTGGGATTACAGACCCCTGCCACCAGGCTATGAGTGAGTAAATAGTGTTACTTACATGAGCCCGTTTAGGAATCCCACGGTAGAACTTTGGGCTGTAGACATTTCTTCCTTTCCACAGGAGCGGACACTAAGGCTGAGGGAAGTGTGGTGAGGACTGGAGCATCCAGGTGGGAGGAGAAGCCAGGCCTCTTCTCTCACTATTTTCTGTAATATCTGTCCCTCTCTTTCCTTGCCGCTGTGTACCCATAGGACTGCTTGCCAGGTTCTGCGCCTCGCTGTTTTAATTTCCGTATGTATGTATGTATGTGGGATATATGACATGCTTAGTATTTTTGTCTTTAATTTTTTAGAAGATTATTTCAAAAATGTTTTTCATCAATGAAAACTTTAGAATTTGGATATAAGTGGAACGCTTGCATCAAGAATAAATAGCATGCTTCTGTAAAATACAAACTTCCGGGACTGAAAGGTAGCTTGATAGTTGAGAGCACACACTATTCCAGAGGACCTGACTGAAGAGCACATACTTTTTGGGGATACTGAATGAGTCCTCGTGCCTGCTAGTTGGTTTTCAAATGTATGCACTGTCAAAGGCCAGCCTGTAAGATGACGGCCCTCATTCACTGCAGATCGAGATGAGCCACACTTGAGGATATGTGGTCTGTGCCATGCTGTCAAGAACAGGGCAGGTCCAACTGTAAGACCCACCTATTTTTACCCCAAAGCTTCCACTTTAATCAGTCTCTAATTGTTTTTCCTTTTCAATTCTGTTGCAGTCATCAGAGAGAGGCCTTTCCTCATATTTCCCAATGGATCGCTCACTGCCATTCTGAGACCCTTAAGTTATTATCATGTGGTATTTTATAAGTAAGTACATCTGGCCTCATGTGGATAACCGGGAAAAATGACACAGAGCGTGTCTGCTCTTAAGTAATCCCCGGATGTAAAGTTTATACCCTTCCCATGAACTTTTGGTAGCGGCCTGTTGTGCCACTGCTCCTGAGGAGGGAGGTAGGCAGCGATACAGTGCTTTGGCAGCTCATGGTGGTGAGCAGGAGGCCTCAAACAAAGTAGAAGGTGAAGTTGTCCTCAGACTGCTACACTGTGCCTTTGCACACCACTTCCTGTGTGCGAGTGCACACATGCTCTAGCACGCATGCAATGCTAAAGAAGAGCCAGGGTTGAATCAGTGTAGAAAACCCAAGAAGACATGGTTGCCTTTACTACTGGTTTTCTGATTTCCGTCTCTCTAAATTGAATTGTATATCTCTGCTAGAGAGCCGGTGAGGGAACATTCGGGGGAGGGGGGAGACCCACATTACTTAGCCTTTGATTTTTGGGTATCGTTAGCCTGTGCTGGAGAATGTGCAAATAACTTGTCTGTGGTCTCCTGTTGCGCCCTTGTGAAGGTTCTGTCGGGATCGATCCATGAAGCTGGGTTGAAACCAACTCTCAACTTGGTTGGTTTTTAATATAGAGAGGTTTGTTATTTGAGATATACAGGGTAATGCTGCATAGGTTATTGTCAAGTTCATGGCTATAGAAATAGCTTAAGGTGCCATTCAGTGGAGAAACTCATAGGCACACACACACACACACACATTTATACACTTACATTCTCTCTCTCTCTCTCTCTCTCTCTCTCTCTCTCTCTCTCCATAAGCACACAGAATTTCACTGTCGAACTGGCAAGAAAAATTTGTGCCAAATGTGGTCCGAATACTGGCATCTTCATGAGTAAAAATTATATGAAAAGAATTCACAAGGGAAGGAAGAAGAAGAAAAAAAGGAAAAGCTAGGCTAACAGTACAACAGACCACATTTCCTATCCACAGTCTGTCTTGTCGGGGTGTTTGTCTAAACAGCTTTGCCAGTTTTTCTAAACAGAACTGCTGGTGTCCTTGATCTGTAATCGGAAGAGCTTCAGCTCCGAGGACCAAATGCTCTCTGGGTTGAGAGTTCCTTTATTTGGCCAAATTAAACCCAACAGCCTCAGCTCTGCCCAAACTTGCAGCTCATCCAGGGCCAGCTAAGATGCCAGAAAAATGACAGGATGCAGTAACTCTTCCCTGTGTCTTTGATTAAAAGAAATTCCGCTCCCTGTGAGTACAGAGTTGTTTTTTTTTTATTCTAAAATCTGGAAATATAATACTTTGATATGGTCTCAGATGCAAGTTTAAAAAAATATCACAAGAGGCTCCATGTGGTTGGTAGAAAGATAAGCGTGGTGCTAAAATCTCATGTGGATGGCCCGTTATTTACTATTTTCCGTGCCATCCTTAGCGTCTGCTGGAGCATCTCATCCCGAAGCACAGCACTCATTTTTCTGAGGACAACTTGGGAGGGTTTCTGATTTTAATTTTTTTTCCTTTTTTTTTTTTGATGACTGGGTCTTAAACATCTTAGCTCAGAAGCTCAAATACAGAGATAATTGGAAATCTAAAATCAATATGAATGGACCATCGCCAAGGTGAGACAGATGCTGGAATAAACCGTCTGTAAATTCCATGGTGGGAGAAGTTGGGGCTCAACATGTTTATCTGCATCCTGTTTGCTGCCTCTGAGCCAAGCCAGGAGGGAGCTGCGTCGAGTGGTTTTTGGAGGCCCCTTTCCTGCCCACCTCAGCTCCACCTGTTGCCTGGAGTGTATCTGCAAAACTGCGTGGAGCATTTCATGAGGATCTTTAATGTTCTGCTCTAACAAGATTTTAGTAAATAATCCTGGGCATTAAAAAAGAGAACAGAAAAAACAAACAAACAAACAAACAAAATAAGTCATAGACTGATTGGCTTCTCCTAACCTGCTCTTTATTTAGCAATCTGAGATATGTTGGCAAAATATAATTAAGATCACCAATTTATCACCCCTTTGCTGACTTTCCTTGCACAATTATGATAAAGATGGAATTCAGTATAGGTGTTGGTACAGCCCCGAAATAGGTATTTACTGCCTTCTCCATCGTGTACACCTTATTCTGGCTGCAGCCCTGCTGGTTATGCCTTACTCTACCTGCTGTGGACCACAGGGCCTTTGCAAATGCTCTCCTTACTCTGCCTGCTGCAGACCACGGGGCCTTTGCAAATACTCTCCTTACTTTGCCTTAGTTTTCTTCTCTGTCTTCATCTCAGCACTCATCTGTTACTACTAGGTTAGCACAGAGCAGTGGTTCTCAACCTTCCTAATGCTACGACCTTTTAATACAGTGCCTCATGTTGTAGTGACCCAAGCATAAAATTACTTTTCTTGCTGCTTCGTAACTGTAACTTTGCTACTGTTATGAGTTGTAATGTAAATCTCTGATGTGCAGGATACCTGATATTCAACCCCTGTGAAAGGGTTGTTTGCTGCCCCCCAAGGAGTAAGGACCTACAGGATGAGAACCACTGGCTTCGAGCAAAGGCTTTACTGATATTGCTGCCAACATCCTCCTCGCATTTTCTCTTGGTCCTAGGTGACTTAATTCACGATGTTCTTTCACACATACGTTAATCTTACTATTGCTTCATTTCTGTATTTTTGAGTGTTTGTTCTCTTTACCACCTCCAGGAGGCAAGAGGACACCTTTCTGCTTACTACTCTACTGTCTTGGTTATATTTGGAAAAACATGGCTTGTAAAAGTTATTTTTTTGGTAATCATTTCTTAAGCAAATGACCATGTTGGTGAGCTACTCAAGAGAGAGATGCTTAGGGCTCCACTTCCTAGTATCAAAGGGTTGAATGGTCCTGTGTGATAGCTAGTCCAGAAGGTTTACTTACAACCCAGGCAGTTGCTCTTCAAGAGGCTGATGCTTGCCATTTTCTCCTTTGCCTGAAAGGGTAGATATATGTTCTTTTGCATTTAAGAAACTTTGTGGTCCTCACTGTTTCATAGCCGGAGATTCTATTGTCACATACTGCCACTGAGAAAAAAGACACATTCCACTCATTCTTGACTCCTTCTAAAGGTGTTTGTCAGTCTGTCTGTCTCTGACTGCTTGCTGTCTTATTTCTGCCACCTAACATTGGCTCTCTCATTGCTGGTATCCTTCCCCATGTAATACGGGAGCTTCATTCTATTATACGTAACTTTCCTTCTGCCTCTGACATTATAGATTTTACCTATATATGTATTGGATCTCATATTAATGATCTGAGTTAAAGCAAAACAAAGCAAATGTGTTTTTATGTCCACATCTCAGAAAAGCTGCATGGTCTGTTAGATATACTGAGATGTACTTCTTGTTGTCAGTAGCAGAGGAAGCTCCTCAACTTCACTGAGAAATGATCATGCTGACGGGTAGCTGGATGTGGGGTTTTGATCTATTGCTGAGATGCTGTCTTCTCAGCATTCGCTTTTGTTCCTTGTAGTGGCAATGGAGCCCAAGACCCTATACCCAATAGCTAATTGTTAGACCCTTGAGCCACAGCTCAGTCCTCCGGCACTTTTTCGTGACACTTTAGATAATCTGTAAGTGCATGGATTCTCTGAGGCATCCAGTGGGCTGAACTTAAGGTTAGCCTTTCAGGATTGTCTAATACTGTGTGGCATAGATCTGTACGGTGTAGGATTAATAGGCATGAATCTGCATCCCTGTTTCATCTATGGAATCCATGTGATCATGGCAAGGGGGCGTGGTTCTGCAACTAATGACTCTTAAGAAACTAAGAACTTGATGGCATCATTTCAAGTGCTGGATTTCCCAATGGGACGCACCTATGTTAAACCTTGGCTGTGCCCTCTGAATTTTGAAAAATATGAACTAGTAAGAAGTGCACTGAAAGCCCAACATTCTGATTGAGAGTGTGGCCATGAACTCAGCACATGAAGACAGAGGTGGGATTTGAACCATGAATTCTGGAGCTATGCGACTCCACTAACACATCCATGAAAGCCGTTTGAAAGTTGTAGAGCCTGAGGTAAGTTAACTCTTTGTCTGGCTCTTCCTCACCCAAGACATTACCATGTACATGTCTCGTCTTTCCAGGCTGTCTTCAGAAGGGGCACATGACAGGGCAGGGCTCTATTCTCTTTTGGTCTGTGAAGTTTTTTCACCCTACTCTGTCTGAAGGTGGAGTGTGTCCAGAGACTCTAGGAGGTTCTTTCAGAACCTTCTTAGAAAACAGGCAGTTTCTTCTCTTGGTTCCCTGCTTTTATAATTGGAAGCTAAATTGTCTCTGGCAAGTCACAAAGTGGACACCCAAGTTTATGGTGGAAAGTCAAGTATTCTGGGCTTCATTGACTGATGTGATTGACAAGTTATGGAGGGGACACCTCACCTTGGAAGGTCACTTGTTGACAGTTGTTTTCCTAGTTTTCAGGGCTATAAGCACAGACCCAAGTGGATGAAGTCCCATGGCCTTTTATGAACAGGGGAGCTGAGCATGGCATAGATGTTAATGTCCCTATGTAATCTGTGTGTTCCAGATCTGATGCACTGGGTAGTTTATGGCAGCTGGCCATGATACAGAGCTAGCAAGGAACCAGGAAGTCCTCAGCATCGTCACTGAGTCTCTAGGAGGTAGCTGGAAGTTGTTCTTGAGCCGCATCTACACAGTAGTGAATCTGAATTAAGTGGTGGTTGGTTGGAGGGGCCAGTCTACAACTTGGCCGCTTTTCTCTGCCCTGTGTGGCTGTCACTCCTGTGAGCCTGCTTGGCAGTTGACTTTGGCTGGAACCTCCATAGCCTGAGGATGGATGTATTGGTGGCTTTCTGCCCTTTACCTTCTAACCTGCCTTGAAGAGCTCCTTCCATGCTTCTCTTCTCCTGTTACTGTTCAAAAAAAAGTGAACAAAAAGAAAATATGTATATACACGTACATATATGTCTAACGAGAGGAGAAAATACATTAGTGGGTTTGGTAACATTTTGTGGTATTTCCTTCCATTGTTGTTCTTAGGCTTGACCCACTTATGTATATTTTTATCAGCGAGGTCATGCTGCACATGTTCCTTGCTGGCTTGTCTTTTCCCTTAAAAATGCATTGTGGGGCTTTTTTTTATGTGCATCAAACCCCAGGGTAGATGTGTGGAGTGTGGTAAGACAAACAACGCCATGGTGATTGGTGGGATGAAAGATTTGGGTGTGGGAATGAAAGGTATTGTCCTCTGAGTCTAGATGTTTGAACAGTTGGTAAACAAATGTTAAAGGGGAAATCCAGTGAGAGGTGAGAAGACAGAAGAGAAGCTTGTTGTAAAAGTGTAGCTGTAGGTAGGTGTGTATGTGTGTGTGTGTGTGTGTGTGTATGTGTGTGTGTGTGGTGATATTGTGCAGTATTGATAAATTCATATTTTCTAATGCAATAAACCATTGTCATATGAGTATTGTATCATTTAGAAGGTTGATTATTAGATTTTGGACATAAAATTTTTATGTATGTGTTTTTGTTTTGAGTAGCTGTGCAGATAGTTGATTTATTTTTCGCTTTATTGTTTGTTTTCTCTCTCCCTTGCCATGGCTATGTTTTTGAGGGACTGGAGCCCTGTGGATGAACTTAGGTAGTCATTCCTACACACCAGGAGGCAAAAACACCTATTGAAATTCTACTTTTAGTTTTTCTTCTGCTTAAATATGAGTGCAGGTGGCACATTTATTCTGCAGCCGGCCAGCCTATATTAAGCAGGGCAGTGTTTTTAATTAGAGAAACACCTTCCCTGTCAAACGTATTTATTCCCCTGGTCTATTTCTTTCATGTTATGTACATGTTAACTGCAGTGGTGCCAGATCTCAGTGAGAATGGAGAGTGGGAGGATGGTAAGGGTGAGCCTTGTCTTGCTTGGGATGGTACGGCCTCTGCCAGAAAGGCTTTCCTCTCCGTGTCTTCTCTCTGCTTACTCAAACAGAGGATTTGGTTGCATCATTTTAAAGCATCCGCAATGGCCCATATCTCTTGGTTGGCATTTACTTCAAAGGGCAGTTAGGTTGCTTGTGCCCCATTTGTGGTTGGCCCTGGCTTTATGCTCCTGTTCAGGCCACAAGGGCCAGGGGAGTGTGTTGTTTCTTGACTCCTGAGCAGAGTCACAGCATTGAGATCAAGGCATAGAAAGCATTGGGGCCCCTTTGATCAGACTGTGGTTCTGAATGAAACAGGTATAAATCTGAACTCTGCCCTACCCTGTGACCCCCAAGTTGCCATTACTGAAAGTAGATTGGGTAACAGTGATTTTTTTGCCTTTATAGGGTTCCAGGCAAGTCATGAGAAGCAAAGAGACATCAAGAATTATCCCCAAAGTTCCCAAATTCAAGACCTAAGTATAGGTGTCTCATTGCTTATACTGTGTCCCCTGCCCCTTCTAGTGCTGGTGCCAGGATTTGAATAGATCATTGTGTCAGTTACTTTCCTCACCGGTGTGACCAAGTGCTCGACCCCTAAAGCAAGTTAAAGAAGCCAGGCTTTATTCAGGCTCACCGTTTGAAGGCATTATCCATCCTGGCCATAGGAGTGTGGGGCGACCAGTCACATTGCATCCGTGCTAAGCAGGGGGAAACTGGGTCCTGGTGGCGCCCGCCTTGAATCCTAGTTCTCGGGAGGCAGAGGCAGAGGGAATCTCTGAGTTGAAGATCAACCTGGTCTACAGAGCAATTTTCAGGACAGCCAGGGCTACACAAAGAATCTGTGTCTCGGGGCAGAGGTGGGGTGGGGTGGGGAGCAGAGGGAGACGAATACTGGTGTTCAGCTCATTTTCTCCTTTTTACTCAGTCTAGGGCCCTAGCTCATGGGGTGCTGCCCATATCGGCCAGGTCTTCCATCGCAGTAAACCCAGTCTAGAAATGCCCTCCCAGCAATGCCCAGATGTTTGTCTTCTAGGTGTCTCTGGGAGATCTGTCAGGTTGGTGGTATTTATTGTCAAAATTACTAAACAGGAGAAAGGAGCATTGGTCCACACAGCAGAGGTCACCTGATAGATTGCAGAGGCAGTGGCGCTGCCACAGGGTCAGCTGCCGCCGCCTCTGTTTTAAAATGCTTGTTCTTACAGTGGCAATGGTGTTCTTAATTATTTCTGAAACCGAGGCTTTATATATCACTCACAGTCCAGGGTAAAATAATGCACCTTCTCACATGTGATGGATCCACTCCTCAGTGATGGGTGGCTATTGGCGTTTCCATTCTGCTTTGTGTCAATATTGACTGATGAAGAAATTGAGGCTGTCAGTGACCATGTGACTTGTGTAGGATCACAGCTACCAGCGGCTGCGGCTGTAATGGAGCCAAGGCTGATGATAGTGCTCACATGGTCTGGCATTCTGGAAAAGGAGGGGCTGCTCTGAGCCACTTTTTGTAACAGGCTTTGCTTTTTGACTGCTACCATCGGAGAGCAGAAAAGAGAGGGTGTTCCATAACTTGGGGGGATGGCTCTGTTGATAAAGTGTTTGCCTTCCAAGCATGAGGATTTGAGTTCAAACCCCAGAACTGTGGGGAAAAAGCCAGTCATGATGGTATTTACAGTGCTGGGGAGGTGGAGATGGGGCCTCCCTGGGTTTTGCTGGCCAGTCTAGCTGCCTGCATTTCCAATGAGACACTGTTTTAAATGACACAACCAGGGTGGACAGTGACTGAAAAATGACACCAGATGTTGTGCTCTGGCCTTCACATGTGTGTGCATAGACACTCACACATGAATGTTCACGTGCATGTGCTCACTCATGCTCACACACACACACACACACACACACACACACACACACACACACACACACACACTGTTGGAATCACAAGATGTATATATCCTCTGGAGAGGAAACTGGAACAGATATGTGAATGCTGAGTGAATGGAGCAGGGGTCATCATCTGCCTTGGGGGATGCCAGAGTGTGTCCATTGGTACCCAGCAGCAGGCTGAGCCTCCCCCTCTCCTCTGAGAGTGAATGAATATTCTTGCTTTGTGGCACACGTATGACATGGGCACCCCTAAAGGAAGTCCTCCTGACCTGGATCTTCTGTAGCTCTGGTATTAAGCCACATGCAATGAGGCACACTCCCAGTCAGTTCTCAGCATGAGCAGAAGGTGAGAGAGGAGCTGGAGCCTTTCTTAGGAAAATCCACATAAAAATGTTTATTCTACAGAAACGACATGAATTGTTATATGTGACAAAAAAATGGTAGGTCTTTGGGTCCTGGGAAGGTGAAGTGTCATGGAACAAAGTGCCTGTGTTTACGTCTGGATTTTCTCATGGTATGTGCTGTAGAGACATCAGGAGCAGAAGGCTGTGCTCAGGGACATGCAGAACATGGATTAAAGCTGTATCTAACAAGTGTAATTCTCCTGGAAGGGCACAGAAGACATCAGTGAGGTGTGCTGGGGAACAGCGGATGTGCTCCCATGAGCCATCAGGCCATCGTACTGCATCTTTTGGTGAATGAGGAAGCCATTTCCTCTTGTGAGCACTCGGCAGCCCTCTGGGAAGAGACGCTCCAGCGTGGAGCATGCCCTATGGCTTGGAACTGCCAAAATTTTGAAACAAATGTCATACACCCCCTGAAATCTACAAATGCTGTTACAGCTCAGACAACATGACCAATTTTTCCAGTCTTCTTGTGTATATGGGTCTCTTTCTCCAGATTCAGCAAGCTAGGGATAGAGAGAGTCAACTTTTGAAAACAATGTGTCTGTAACAAATATGTACAGACCTTTTTTCTAGTCCCCACATGCTGGAATGTAGTAAAGGGTTGCAGAACGTTTATTTTGCCTGCTGTATTAGTCAGCTAGAGGCGATTTAAAACGCAGAAATGGGCACAGCATTTCCGGACTGTGCTCTACCATTGTACACACATGTTCATTGTACATACATTGTACATACATATTCAGTATCTGCAGATTTTTGTAGTCATGAAAAAATGGATCCTAGAAGCAATCCTCCACATATATTGAGGATACCTCTACTTCAAACTTTAAAAAAAAAGTGTGGGCAGTTAAATTACCAAATATGTTTTCTAAGATGATCAATATCTCAATTATTTGCTTTCAAGTTTTAAAAATTTTTGAGTATGTGTGGGTGTATGTGTATCTCTGAGTGTGTGAAGACGGCAGATTTTCACTTTAGGTATATCTCTCAATTGTTTTTTCTGCATTATATTTTGAGTTAGGGACTCCCTGAACATGATACTCTGTAATTGGGCTAGACTGGCTACCCAGCAAGCCCTAGCAATCCTCTCGTCTTTGCCTCTTCAGATCTGGGATAATAGATGTGTGCTGTAAGCTTTTTTATGTGTGTTGCGGGGATTCAAACTCAGGTCCACATGCTTGGGTGGCAAGTGCTTTGCCAGCCAGGCCATTTCTCCAGTCTCTCAGGCCTTCCCCAGTCTCTTCATTAGAGACCGAGGTAGAGGTGTGGCTGCATGTCATTGGTCCTCTGTGGACAGTGTACTCTTCTTCCAGCTGCTGAAGAAGATTGACACATTAACCAGCTCATTGAATCATTCACAAGTTCCTGTGTTCAGTCCCTAAATACTAGAGCGGCTCACCTTGTGGGTACCAGGCACACCATGGGCATCCAGCAGTGACAGAAGCACCTCTACCCAATGATACCTGTATCCTCGAGGGAGCAGACAGTGTCTGACGTGTTCTGTGGGTGCAGTGGTGTGGAGAAAGGAAGCACATGTGGAAGGTGGTGCTGTTAGGATTATGAGAGAAGCAAGGGAAGTGACCTGTGGGGACATAGGGACTGAAAGGAAGAAGCATTCTGGAAGGAGAGCAGCAAGCGCCAAGGTCCTGTATCACCCTGAGCAGTACAACCCTCTCACCCGAGCTCTGTTGTGGCCAGGAAAACATTGCCAGTTGCTCTCTTTTAGAAATTGTTGGTATAGACCCACTGGGAGTTACATTTTCTTAGGAAATTGTCTTCTGAAATTTGTGATTTCCCTGGACGTTCCCAACACAATGTATATTTTAAAATTCCTATGTGTACTATGGGAGCAGCCTTGTGCAGGCCTGATTGGCTGTTTCTCAGTTTATTTTTTATTTTTTAAAAATCTATCCTTTGTGGTTAAGGGGTACGTAAAAGCATCAGAAACCACCCAGGTAGGGTCCCCAAAATGAAACTGATTTGACCCAGAATTATCTCTGAAATATTTCTCTTATGCTTTACAGCCCTATGCAAAAAATAATTTCCTCTGTTGCAAAGGAAAAGTCTTCAAGTTGCTGCCCACCGTGAGGAAAACCGGGACCAGGGGTGTTGTCAGCCCTGGGCTCCGCTGTTCTGCTGGAAGGGGGTCTGATGCAATTGGAAGGGAGGGCGTTGTAGGCAGCCACGAGGGTCCTACCTGTCATCTCTAGTTCCTTGTGTGGAAGTAGCAGGAAATGGTCACTCAGAGGCTCTCCAAGGGGTAACATCCAGATGGGGATCCACTCAGCACCTAACTTGTAGACAGAGAGAATTCTGCCCCTGACAGCCCGCCAGATGCCCAAACTCCGTCTTCTTATGGATGAAACAGGACCTGAGAATACTCTAATAGGAAATGCCAAAATACAGATTTATTTGTTTTTTTTTCCTCCTTAGTTTTATGCTATTTATGATCTGCCAGCAAGAATATTTCATGGCATCAAAACCATGGCCAGGAAATCGGAGATGGATACATATATCCACACATTCTCATGGACACACACACACACACACACACACACACACACAAAATCGTTCTATATCCCTCCAACCCCTGATATATGTATATATATATATATATATATATATATATATATATATATGGCTTTTCCAAAGGGAGTATTGTATGTTGTTTAGTCTTGAAACTTCTTTTAAAGCTAGGATGTCATTTACAATCCTCAGCCATATGTTTACTGAGACTTAAGAAACATAGGCTAATCTCTTTCTATTTTGAGGAGTAATAAATTGAAAAGATAATTACATAATGTGCTGCATAATGTGACTCTGGCTTGAGCCATATGTGTTTAATTTTAGAAGAACATGCGTGATGACAGGTTATGAAAGGATGGAACTATTTTAGTCTTTTTAAGGATTAGAAGCATGTTTTCCCACCCCCCAAAATAAGTGCCCCCACCCGCTCCCCCTAGCTCAGGGAAAACAATCCCAGTATACAAACCTGACAAAATGCACTCTACTGAAAGCAACTTGTTTTTGTGGTGGCCACTGGCAAAGAAAATCCAAGTTAGAGGACACATTACTCCCAAGCTCTTGCAAAATTAGATGCAGACTTGAGTGAGCTGGGCCGCTGGGTATCAGGCTGTTGCTACTGTCCCAGTAGAGGGGAATGGCTGCAGTGAGCCAGAGGCTGCAAGTTCTCGGGAATGTCAGCGGAGATTCAGCAGGCGATGCCTCTCCAGTGAGCATGGCAGCCTGCTGGGTGCAAATGCCAAGCTGGGTATAGTGCATCATGCCTTGGTCCTTCCTGTTGCAAGTGTCTCTTAAACACTTTGGCTACTCAGGCGCTGAACTTGGTACCCAAGATACAGGGTCATTTCACACCCTGCCTATTAGACCGTAAAACAAGCGGGAAGCTTGTACACTGACACACACTTGGAAGTCACCCTCAGAGCTTGTCAGTTGGCCTGTGATACAGTTCTGACCCACGGGCAAAACTGTCAAATATGCCGGACAGAATAAGGACTTTCTAGGAAGTCTACATCTTTATCCCTGGAGCTTGGGAGGAGGAAAGGCTCTTGCTTATCCCCTGAGCTGGGGAAGGGGTGACGATACTGGATTTTGTGAGTGGGCCCAATGGTTTCATAAAGGGTCCTTCAAAGTTTCTATGAGCAGCTGGAGAAGCAGCCGAAGAGGTGGCAGGTAGCATCGAGAGGCCCTGGCCCACTAGCAATCATTTGATAGTAGAGGTGTGGAGCCATTGGCCGCTTCTAGAAGCAGAAAAAGTTAAGGAACAAACCTGTCTCCTAGAAGGGATGTGAAACGTGACTTATCTCACTGACACTCCTTGCGGAGAGATTCAAGAGACTCAGAACTGTAAGAAAGGAAAATGTTGTGTTTCTACTGTCAGGACACAAATGCACCCGGGATGGACCACGTGTCTGCTTTTATATGAGGACCAGAATAGCTGTCACATATGTTTGCACACTGACGTCATAGGGGAGCTTTAAAAATCACTGATGTCCAAATCCTGGACCCAGAAACTCTTTTTTAACCGGTCTGGGTTGCAGCCTGAGTATGAGAATTGTGTCAGCAGCTCTGCGTGATTCTGGTGAAGGGCCGCCTCGGCAGAGGACTGGTGCTGGGTCCTGAGCCTTCCTTCCCTTCTGTCAGCTGCTTCCTCCTACTAGGAACTGGAGAGGCGGGCTTTCCTTTAGCTTGCTTTCCCACCTGTGAAATGGGGCTCCTGTGACTTGCTAGGGAGGCTAGTACAACCCAGAAACATGGGCAGGAGTTTTGTTGAACGGCAGCCATTTAGTTGGTGGTAGCCGTTGTTTTGGTCCTCAGGTAGAAGACTTGGGTCCTCTGATGAAATGAGTGGTAGAGACTGGCCTGTTTCCTTCTCTTGTGCACTTTTTAACGTCTCCCGTTGTCTTTGGAGGTGACTTCTGTTACTGTACTCATTCCATCATGGAGACAGGAGAGCATCCGAGAAGTTGAGCCGTTTGTCCACACTTTCGTTCCCGTAGCTAAAAGGAAGTGTGTCTGCATCTTCACTTGGGTCTCACTTGGAGATGTGAACCATGCCAGCTTCCCCGCTCCTCTGTGGTGAGGACACCCAGGTGCAGTGTACGGGAACTTGGAAGCTAGCACAGTGCTGGCTCAGAGGAGTCCTTTGAGGCATTTCCCAAACCACTTCAGGTGTCCCTCCTGGTGCCCGGAGTGGCATTTCATGCCAGAGTCTGTCTCTGCACGTGAACAGCGTTGCCTTGTCGCCTGCCATCAAGGAAAAGGAGGTTAAAAGCCACAGGAATGATGCTTCTCAACAGTTGCAGGCTGTTTGCCTCTGTCTGCCGTTTAATCTAATCTCAGGTTCAGTTGATACTATTGATTAGTTTCTTTTCAAAACCCCGTGCAGCCTCTGGGGCCTCTCCGTGTGCGGTAAAATGTTATTCTTCTCAATACATGAGTCGAGAAGAAAAGGTGAAAGTATACAATTAATTTGCCTGCACTTTGCTGAAAATTGTATGCTGGATTTCTGTGAAATGCTGCACAGAACAATATCTCAGGCAAATTATTGTTATTTACCATGACTTTTGCCTGCATATTTAAAGTCAACAATTATGTTTCTTTTTTCTACTTAACGGCCTTTGTACACATTTTTAGAAACCTGGTCAGGTGTCACTATGAAAATCTGCAGCTTTGGCCTTGATACTTGGGAAACAAGTTAACAATGTCACAAGTAACAGCTGAGTCCTGTTTCTGAGTAACCCACTACTCTATGAGGTCCAGTTGCCCACGCCTTCCTTGAAAGCGACAATCCCTTGGTCCAGTGGCGCACGTCTACCTTGAAGGCGACAATCCCTTTGGTTGTTTTCCCTTGCTGTCCTAGGCCTCATCATAACTGTGAGCAAATACTCAAAGTGGCTTTGACCGGAGACATGCTCTTCTAAGGATGTTCTTTTCTTTGCGCTCACTGTGAGGCATAGACAGTTTTTATTATTTCAGGGATTCCCTTCTTCAGAAGGAAAATTCCCTTTACCATAAAGGAGGAGCCCAGGGTTCTGCCTGTCTCTGCTTCCCGGGCATGTATGTTGAAGTGAGCAACTCTCCCATTCTTTCTCCCTTTATACGGGTTCTGGAGATCAAACTCAGGTTCTTCCATTTGCTAGGCGACGCTTTGCCAACGGGACCATCTCCCTGGCCCCCAGCTCTGTCTGGAAGCAGCCTGTTCCTACCTGTGCTGCTTTTATTTTCTTAGCTACCGAGCAGTTGGCAACATGAAAACATGAAGTGGGGATCCATGTTATCTTTTGGACGTATCCCCTCCAGTCTCAGAGTCCAGATAGGGTTTTGGTTTTGCCAGGGTTTCCTGCTTGTCCTGTCACTAAGAAGGGCCATTGTCTTTCCATCATCAGACTGCCAGATATTCATAGACCCTGTCTTAGGCTGTTTGCAGTTTATGGGTTAGAGGAGGTATTCATTATTCCCTTCCATATGACTTAGTGTCCTGGTTTGAATAGGAAATGTGTCCTCCCAAAAGCTTATGTGTCTGAGGCTTTGAGGAAATGATGACCTTAATCAGCGGATGAAGTCACAGATGAATCCGAATTTGCTGGCATCTTTGAGAGGTGGTGAGAAGAAAAAAATAAAGCCTAGTTAGAGGTCCCTGAGGCTGGGACCTGAAGGATGTCTTGTCCCTGGGTCTTTCCTCCTATCTTCCTATTTCCTGGTCCTAAGGAAAAAAAACCCGGTTTCCTCAAGGTCAAACTCCAGCCACCATGATGTTCTTCTTCAGCTCAGACAGCAAGAAAAAGAACCAGCCAACTGACCATGAACTGAACCTTAAAAACCTTGACAAAGACTGCAGCTAAGAGTTTGTAAGAACACTGGCAGTTGAGTGTTTGAGCTTCAGATATTTTCAAAATTAAATGGACAAGGCACAGGGTAAGCAGAAAACTGAGAACATGTTTAAAAAAAAAAGTTTGGATATTAGCCATCCTCTACCTTTCCCATAGCCTGAAGAAATGACTGTTAACATTTTGTCCCATTTCCCTTCTAAGATGGGTGTTTTGAAAAAGAACAAAACATTCCAACCATAGCTAAGATCCTACATAAGTTTTTCTTCTTCCCAATTTGAAGAATAAATTTTGCGAAGAATATAGGGAACCCCTTCCCCACTACTTTTTATGTGTTACTTATAGAAGTGGCATTTCTAGAGTATGTCTATAATCTCCAAATATACAGACATACTGTAATGTCCCCTTAGTGCTTTATGCAGTTATTGATGAACCACGATTCCAGGAAGGGGGTAGAACTGAGGAGAATAAATCTTTATCCTTCTGCTTCATGTCTGTGTACGGGGTAACAGCTGTGTTCCAATCAGATGAAACCCAGAGCCCATAGAGGACTGCATGGTCAGCTCAGTCCTGATGTGGGCCTTAAGTCTGTTGGCCAGATCAAGGGACCTCAGCCTCAGTTGTCCATTGTAGAAAGATTTAGAAGGGAAGATGGCTGTGGGCTAATTCATCCCAACTGCAGAGACCTTTACAGACTCCTGGGCTCTGGTCTGTTTCTGTTCCCTAAGCCATCGTTCTCAGGAACCTGTAGAAGCCCGTGGCACAGTGACCACCACTGTAGCACTTGAAAGTAGGAGGGGAGACAAGACAGAAATAGTCATGGAAGGATGGGCTGTCTTCACAGGAAGGGGGCTTTGTGTTCCTCATCCCGAGGCCTGCTCAGCAACTCTGTCTCTGATTCGTCCTGACACCCTCAGCTTTGTGGGTCAGTATGAAAAGTGTCACCCATACCAACTGGTACCTTCCACTGCAACTCGCTTCTTCCCTGTTGTACATCAGTAGAGCACGCTAGAAGGCACCAGAATCTAAGTTACAAGTAGCGAACGGGGCCTGTTTTCTGTCTCAGCGTATTCAGGAGCCCTTTTGAACTTTCGAACTGCTAGTACAGCATGCAGGGGAGTTGATAAATATAGTGTTGAAGTGAGTATATTCAATCTTGTATGTAACAGGAGACATGTGACTCCAGATAAGTGTCTCTTAAAAAACTGAAATCGTAAATGTCCACGTTGTTTGAGTGGTGGTAGGGAAGCTCAGAACATAAGGCCTCATTCTTTGATGGGAGTCAGACCCACTCTTGGAAAACTCAGCTTTCGCTTGTAGGGAAATTCTGCTGAAGACTTCAGTGTTTAGAAAATTCTGTTTAGGAAAAGGAGTCATTTATTACTGTTATTTTATGTCCTGCTTTTGTTTGTAATAACTACCTTTCCTGTATGTGCTCGTGTGTATGTGCAGATCCGTGAGTATCTAGCAACATGTGTCTAGCCGGGGTCTGAAGCCAGAGGATGACTTCCAGGGTCCTCGTGCTGGCAACCCCTTCCTGAGGTCTCTCACTGGTATAGAACTCTCAAAGTAGATTATGGTGGCCAGCCGTAAGCTCCAGGATGCTGTGTCTCTCCTCTAGGTTCTGTAGTAGAGAGAGTGTGGGGCCCTTTGTTCTGTCCCACCCGACTAGCTTATACCCGAAGCAATAACACAGAAACTGTATTAATTAAATTACTGCCTGGCCCATTATATTTAGCCTCTTCTTAGCCAACTCTCACATCTTCATCTACCCCATTTCTATTAATCTGTGTTTACCACAAGGTTGTGGCTTATCAGGAAAGATTCAGCATGTCTGACTCCGGCGACTCCATGGCGGCTCTCCCTGCCTGCCTTCTTTCTTCCAGCGTTCTGTTCTGACTACTTCACCCACCTAAGGGCTGCCCTATCAAAAGGCCAGGACAGCTTCTTTATTCAACCAATGAAAGCAACACATAGAAAGAAGGACCTCCTACACCAAGGTTTCCTAGAGTTATAAATGCATGCCTCTGTAGCTGCCCTCCCCTTTCATACGTTCGTTTATTTATGTGTGTAGGTACACACATACCATGCTGTTCATGTGGAGGTCACAGGATAGCTTTTAGGAGTCATTTCTCTCCTACCACGTTACAGGTATTCAACTCAGGTTGTCAGGTCTGATGGCAGGTGCCTTTACCCATGGATTCATCTTCAGGGCCTATCTTAAAAAGAAAATAATAATCTGGATTTTGAGGATCATACTCAGGTTCTTCTGCTTTCCAGGCAAACACTTTCCCTACTGAACTATCCCCCAAGCCCTGTAATGTTTTCTTTGTGTTTCTTCACTGAGCCAGTTGAACAATGGAAACAAGACTTGCCACCCACCCGTTACCTATTGCTTATATGGAAGCTTTGTCCTCTTTCCAAACTATACTGCTATTTTAAAAAAAAGCCAGCTACTTTTACTTCCCAAATATCTTTTGAACAACCCGAAGTTCTGTGTCCAATTTAAAATAAACATAAAACAATAATTATACACAAATTAATCAAAGAAATGCGTGCCTCATAAACTTCCAGTCCAATTAACCACTTGCTTTTTAGATGAAGTTCACAAAGAATTTGAAGTAATTTCATTACCTGGATCAGCCAGGTAATCTATTATTCCATTACTGGTGATATATTCATAATATTTCAGTATTTGCAAATTAAAAACAAAGAATGAATTCAGTATCCAAATTGTCCAGGATAACCTGCAATGCTATTCTAGGGGAAAAAAATGAAAATTGTACATATATTCGAAAGGCTTAGCTACCTGGTGATTGTGGTCATAATTATGTTTAACATCACTGCAGGTATATTTGTTTCCACTTTCATCTTTGTATGTATACACGTATATGAACATGTGTGTGCATGTACATGTTCATATGGAGGCCAAAATTAGATGTGAGATATTTCTGTCCATTAGTCTCGGCCTAATTTTTGAGGCATGTTTCACTACTTGGAGCTCCGCTGGGTTAGACCTGATGGCCAGTGAGCCTCGGGATCCTCTTGTCTCTTCCCGCTCACCACTGGGATTGCACACTGTACTTCCGTGCCCCATGTTTTCATGGGCGCCAGGTCTACAAACTGGCTTGGCAGCAATCACTGACTGAGCTCTCTCCAGCCCCCACCTTCCACTTCTTCAACAATTGTGTTTATTTCTTTATTGCTTTTAAGTTTAGAGGATTGATACAGAGCACAGTAGCATTTTCAAGGTATCTGTCCCACTAAGAAATGCAAAAACTTTTCCATGCGTTGCCGAGTCACGGGTAGAGTATTGTATAGAGATGGTGCGGTAGTGAAGGTTCCTAAGATGTGGGGAGTTGGTATTGCTGGATGACGTTCCTTATGACATAATTCAGCTTTGCTATGCTTGACCATGTAGTCAGAATGTCACAATCCTTTTCCCCCTGAGCTGGCTGATTTCCACAGTGGAGACTTGGGGAGGGGATGTTCCATCACTCTTCTCAGGAGTCTTGAGGTAGGCTGTTATTCTGTTTTGCCTTTTAGTTATTGACTCTATTTATTCTTTGTATCTTTTACACCATGCACCACCACCTCACTCATCTCCCATCTTCTCATACCCACCCCTCTGCCTCTGCAACTCCCTCCCCAAATAAAACAAAACTTCAGAGGAAAGGGGTGGGGGGGAGAATTGGAAAATCTCCTCGTGGAAGCTGCAGTGTGACGCAGTGAGTCATGAGGTAAACCCCTTATCTATACATCTTTATATGCAGGTGTTCATCACAAAGGATTGTTGGTTTGGTTCAAGGCCCCTGGTCTCTGCTACACCATCAACTGGATGCTGGGCCCTCAGCGAAACTCTTCTGGATACCCACTGCTGCCTTGAGTTGTGTAGATCCTGCAGTCCTGGGTCTGTACACCACCTCCCCACACCCCACACCCACTCCAGTAGATCACAGATAGGAGAATGCTGGGGTGGGTCAACACTCAACTCTGAAACCTGGCTCTGTGCCTGGTGAGTTGCAGGGTTGGTCAGTCCACCAGCCCTGCAGTGTCCTCACCACGAGGATTAGCTCTCCAGCCTTGCCCTGGCTAGTTTACCCTTGCAGCGACACTCAAGGGTCAGGTCAGTTCTCCCACACCTGCACGTTCTGGGCCAGCTCTACTGTGTTGCCTATGCGAGGCGTGGTGTAGGGACCACTTTCCCCACTGCTGCAGTTGATGGGGGGCAGGGACAGCTTTTCTATTCTTAGGACCTCAGGGTCAGCTCTCCCACCTGCCTAAGGTGTTCATAGGGGAGGGGGTGCTTCTCTCCCCTGCCATGCTACCACATGACAGATGAGTGATGGGGACAGCTCTCCCATGCTCACATCAGGACTGGCTCACCCACACCTCCGCCAACAGGGTCAACTCTACTGTGCTGCTCAGGGGAGGTTTGGGGTCCATTTTTTCAAGTGTTGCAGTTGGTATTGAGAGTTTTTTAACCTTCCTCCCCATTTATCAGTGGTGCTTTGTCTGAGGGGAATGTTAGACTATGGTCTTCACTACATTAGGTGTTTGAAGATTATGGATTATAAGGGAAATGACAAGGGTCTTATCTCTTTTAGAACAAACGAATAATTCCTCCTTCAGGGCTCTCTTATTCCATACAGATTTCTTATTTGTATTATAATTTGTATGGAATAAGTGGGTGGGGGGATAAAAGACCCTCCCATACCCTCATTATACAAAACCATGGTCATGTCTGTGAGATTACCATGCACATGTGTTGTTGCTCCATTTCCTCACTCTGTAAGAACAGGCTCCATTCTTGAATCTGTTTTCATTACCTGTTGGGATCCCATCCAAGAATGTATTAAGTTGATTCCTTTAGGAACGTTATCTGTGCATGTCTGTGTATTCTCTGGCATGTGTGCATATGTACATGTGGGGTCCTACACATGCATGCACACATGTACATGTATGCTTGCATTATGGCTGTTGAATTTTCTGAACCCAAATAACTCAAGTTTCTTCCTAGCACAAAAAGTCATTCAACCAACAGTTGAAAAATAAATATTATAATCAGCGAGGCATCACAAATAACTTTTATGTCTAAATCAAGCTATTAAATGCTTTTTTATTTTTAAGTAGATAGGGAATAAAATAGCTGTATAGTTCATAAAGTGGTATGCCATTACTACCTGCTGTGCCCAAGAATTACGCCCGCTTTTTACACTCATGAAGTAAAAGCGGATTAGAACTGTGATCAATGTATTATCCTATATTTCTCATTGTGCTTTGTATTTCTTTTTTGAGCACCTTTGTAGACTAAATGGCTACTAATGACATAATTACACTTGTTTGTCACCTCCATAATGCATGATTTCCTATCTCATCATGAAGATGTAAGTTAGATAAAGGAGGAGTTTTGGCAGGAAGACAAAGTGCCGTGATTTATTAGAGGCCAGATGTGGTTGTTAAAAGCTTTTCCACAGAAGGCTCCATTGACTGACGTGAAATGGAAGCGGAATCGCTCTGTGAGTTCAGCCCATGGCTCTTGGTGTGAATGACATCGCTTCTCTAGGAACCAAGGCAAATGAGCCACACATTCATTGTTGTTTACAGCTTGTGTGTTGGCATTTAGACAGCGAGGAAGGTACCAGCAAAGTAGGTATTTAAGGGAAGCTAGTGGGACGGAAGTGCTGACGACATTCTCCATTAGTGTCTTGCTTCATATCAAGAACTGAAATATCGTCTGTTTCTGTCAAGTTTCAAAGAGGGAAAATTCCCACACTGTTTGAAAAAGAAAAATGAGAGAGGTTAACATGAGAACTGAGGGCAATCAGAAGCAACGGAGACAAGATACCTCTTAAGCACTGTTGACACGCATATTGCACACAGGCTTGATATGTATACAGTCAGATTAGACAGATGCTTCCGACGAGAGAGGCCACATTTCTGGTTTTAGTATATTTGCACACACAAAGCTCTGTTAAAATAATGTTAAGACTCTGGAGCGATAGACGCTATGAAAGGTTTGGAAAGTGTTTCCTAGGTTTTGGAGAAGGAGGAAAGACAATGAAAATGTTCGTATATCAAAGCCAATCAGGGATCAGAAGGGAGGGAGTGGCCTCACCTTTCTTTTCTATCCTTCCCTATTTCCTTCCCTTTCCCTCTCTTCTCTTCCCTCCTTCTTTCTCTTCCCTTCTGCTCTCTCCTCCCCCTTTCTTCCTCCCCCAATCACTGCCTCATCACTACTGTAGAGGGAAGTTCTCCTAGGTATGTGGAGGTCTGAACGTGGAATAGATACAGGGATTTTCTTGCCTCTTCCTGATTAGACAGAGTTGTTTGAAGTAGTATTCGTTGAAGACACCAGAACACGCTATTGTCAATGAGTTTTGAGACCAGTGAGGCTATCGGTAGCACACCTTAGTGCTGTGACCTCATTTGTCCTCTCGACTGAAAGTTGGGTGTCTTCCTTTGTTTGCCGTCACTGTGCTGTAGGACCAGCAATATGTGCAGGGTGCCTTCATGATCAAATGTATATTTTAATGATACTTATTTATTGTGCCCTTCCTATGTCTGGTGCATATGTTCCAGGCAGGGAAGAATCATTTTCCCAAAACCCATTACATCATCTGCTGCATAGAGCACTGTAATTGGAGACTGCACTTTTGTTTCCCAGCCTCCCAGACCTGCATAATCACACAGGACCAATGGCTCAGGCATATTCCTAGCTAGCTCTTACATCTTAAATTAACCCATTTCTATTAATCTGTGTATTGCCACGAGGCTGTGGCGTGTTACTCCTTGACTCCACCTACTCTCTCTCTCTATCTCTGTTTGGATTTCCCACCTGGCTTTACTCTGCTAAGCTATTGGCCAAAACAGCTTTATTCATCAGCCAATAAAAGGAACACATATACAGAAGGACATCCCACATCAAAGCACATTTTAAAAGTGTGTGTTAGCCTGGCCTGTTGCTAGAGACTTATAATTCTCAAGGATCTAGCCCAAGTTCAAGGCCTATCTGGGCTACAAGTGAGTTCAAGGTCAGTCTGGACAACTCAGTTAGATAGTATTGTAAAATTTCAAAAAGAAGGTTAGGATGACACTCGGGTGGAGTGTTTGTCTGACATCTATAAGATTCTAGATTTAGTCTTTAGGACAGGAACAGAAAGCACGTGCTGGATGTGTCAAAATTGCCACATTGTCCAGTACCCTGCTTTTGGGTCCCCTTGTAGAACATGGGCAAAACCCATTCATGTACAACTTTTCAGACTCAGCTGGAGAAGTGGCTCTGTCAGTATCGTAGCTGCCACACAAGCATGGATATTCAAGTTTGGATCCTTATTATCTGTATACAGAAAGCCGGGATAGTTTCTCACATATCTAACCTAATCACCACTGTCAGCTCCAGGGCTGGTGGTGGTGGATAAGTAGATCACCAAGGCTCTCTGGCCAGCCAGCCTAGTCAATCGGTGAGGGTTAGTATCTTAGTTTCTTCTCTATTGCTGTGACAAGACACCATTACCGAGGCAACCTACAGGACAAAGCATTTAATGGGCTTACAATTTCAGAGGGCGAGTCTGTGACCATCATGGTAGGGAACATGGTAGCAGGCAGGCAGGCAGGCAGGCATGACATGGGAGCAGTAGAAGAGATTTTATATCCTGAGATAAAACTCACCATTAGGTAGAGAGGGGAGGGGAGAAGGGGTGGAACACTGAGAATGATGTGAATCTTTTGAAACCTCAAAGCCTTCCCCCAGTGGCACACCTTTCCCAACAAGGCCACACCTCCTAATGCTTCCCAAAGAGTCCCACCAACTGGGACTAAGCATTAAAATATATGAGTGTCTGGGGGCTATTCTCATTCAGACTTCCACAGTTGGGTTCCGTGAAGGTTGAGGGACACTAGCACAGAAAGATGAAATGGAAAGGAAATGAGGAAGTCATTCAACACAACTATCATAGGTACCTGTGGGTGCACAGGCATGCACGTATGTGTGCACACACACACACACACACACATACACACTATAGACAAATATACATATAAATAAACCTTTCCAAGCCACACATACATGTGCATGTGATAGATGGAACTGGTTGGTGGATCTTTTGCCACCAACTTCATTTGAAGTTTGGAACCTAGATGTCTAGTTACATCTAGTTCATTTCAAAGGGAGTGTGGCTTTGTAGACATTCACCATGCAGTTCCGTGGGCTGCCATGTGGTGGCCTGAGTTAAGTTCCTGTGCCTCCTCAGGGCAGTGTATTCCATTTAGAAATGAATTCTTGGTGATCTGATAAGATACATGGAGTTTTTCCAATTTTTTTTTGTATCTGTTGAGATTTGCTTTGTTACCTAGTATGCGGTCAATTTTTAGAAACAGATTCTTGATGACTCATGCGCTGAATTCTCTCAGTGATGAAGAAAACTGAGACACAGCAAGTGCACAGTTTCATAGAAAGAAAATATTAGACTCTGGTCTGCTTCATGAATGGAAAATCTGCCCCGTCTCCCCAGACTGTGCCTCGAAGGGAATCATACCAGGCATAATGTCACAGTGTCTGTGTTAGCGTTCTTAACAATCTTCATCAAGGTGCCCCAGTTTTCATTTTGCCCTGGGTCCCATCGCCTATGTAGCTGACCCGACCCCGTCATGATATGCTCTTTCTGACATGTAAAACATTTTCAGTTCCTCAAGATCTGTCGCTTACCAGAACTAGGGCTACCAGAAGATATTTGCCTCAGGTCTGATGATCCTTGACTATGGCTCCTTGCCACTGTATTTCATGCCTGGTAGTAACCCTCTCCTCATGGGATATGGCTGCATGAGTGAAGCCTTTGATTTTCACTCAGACTTACTGAGCCATGCCCAGGCTCTACCACTAGACAGGCCGGCTCTCCTTCCTGAACCTAGTTTCTTTTTACATAGTGGCTGAGATAATGGTGTATTTGTATCATCTCAAGAGTGAGAGTTTAACAGGACAGTATAGAGATGACTGCTTAGGAGCCTGGCTGAGAACTAAGTCCTCATCCGTTGTGAACTATTGCTGCAATTGTCCTGTAACAAGGTTCATAGTGCCCTAGATTCTAGCTCTTCACTCACTAATGCTTGCTCCCCTTTCCTCCTCAATGAAGTCCTAGCTACCCCATCCTCTAGGCTTCCTCCTTGATGTTGGTTAATTAATAAGTAGAAAAAAGATTTGCATAAATAAAGCCTGCATTATGCAACCCATTTCTGGTTCCCAGTGATTCAACAATGCTTCTTCCCCAATATATCATTAAAGGAACCAACTTCTTTTCTGCAGAGCATTTAGAACCCATTTTAATTCAGTCTAGTTATTCATAACTAAAGCTCTCCCTTCCTCATTCATGCAGGAAATTGCAAAATGTTGACCATATGAAAGGATTCCATGTTTCTGGGGAGGAAGGATGGAGACCAGTATGATGTGGGATATGATTCATTTCACCATGTAGCAATCACTTGTGGGAGACTCTGTGAGCTAGCCAGGGCTGGACGTTCTGGAAATCCAACTGTTACCAGGACTGGCAAGAACTGTGTTCTTGTGTGAGGCACACATGAAATGTGCAATGAAGAACAATGACCAAGCACAGTGTCACACAGAGGGATACAACAGAATGATGAGGGGGGTGTTTCTTAGTCTAGTTAGACTTCCTTGGGGAGATTGTATTTAAACGGAGGCATCAGTGGTAAGGAGAAGGCAGCCAATAGAAACTAGACATTGTGAATAACTAGGACTGTGATAAGAGGTGACCTGGTCTTGGTAGAATTGAGGGGCAGAAACCAGGCGGATGTGACTGGGCTACAACAATAAGGTGGGGTGGACAAATGGTGGGCCAGCAGTGCTACTTGGAGCCTGTTCTTGTAGATTCTGCAAGTTAGGTCGTGTGGCTATTGAGCTTTTATTGTTTTTTTTAACTTTATTTTAATTTTTGTGCTTTGATGTTTTGCCTGTATATAAGTGTGAGGGTGCTAGATGCACTGGAACTGGAGTTACAGACAGCTGTGAGCTGCATGTGGGTGCTGGGAATTGAACCCAGGTCCTCTGGAAGAGCAGTCAATGCTCTTAACCACTAAGCCATCTCTCCAGCCTGCTTGAGCTTTTGTTGTTCTAGCTGTGTTCAAACTAAGAGGAAACGAAGGCTCTTTTCAGTCAGTCGGGCTCCAGTATGAAATGCAGTGGAGGTAGTAGAGGCAGTGGCCTCTGTTATCAAGGTCACATCTTAAATCACAAGCAGACTCATGAAAGAGCACTAAAATTTGAGTCCTCAAAACAAATCCTAAAGTGTCTGGGGTGAGCTGTTCTGTTCCTTCAATTAGTTGTTTAATTTGCAACCTTACGAGGCCTTAGGTTCAGGGTTGGTCCCAAGTCTGGTTTGCCCTTCTACTCCTGTGAAGAAACAGTATGACCAAGGCAACTCTTGCTTTAAAAAACATTTTAATTGGGGGCTTGCTTGCACCTTTAGAGATCAGTTCATTGTCATTACGGGGAGCATGATGGCAGACAGGCAGACATGGTGCTGGAGAAGTAGCTGAGAGTTGTGTTTCTTATTCTATGCATTGAGAGAGAGACTAACACGGGACCTGGCTTTTGAAACCTCAACGCCCATCTTCAGTGACACATTTTCACCAACAAGGTGACACACACCTCCTAATCCTTCTCAAGTTGTACCACTCCCTGATGACTAAACATTCAAATATATGAGCCCATAAGGGGCATTCTTATTCAAACCACCTCCGTTGGAGTAACAGAACATGTAGCTATCCGTCAATCAATGCAAAATCATATGCTAATACGATATGCATCAGAATCAGAGACGTCAGAATCAATATTGTTTTTTAACATTCTGTCTATTCAAATACCCAATGCATCTTTATTAACTGATTATATTTAATATTTAGAGAAACATACTAAAGAAATTGAAGATGAATATGGCTGCCTCATTTCCAGAGGTTCCCAGAAGTTAGTCTACACCTCCAGAACAACCGCTTGCCTCTCTTGACTGAAATTCGGGGTATTAGAATCAATGGCCACTGTTCATGGAATTCCTATTCCAGGTCTTTGACTCTAAATGGGTGGCCTGGGTTTGAACTAAGGGGAAGCTTAAGAAGTTGTGTCAAAATTTGTATCGAGCGTCTCATTGTTCTTAGGAAATGAACAAACAAAAGTGTAGCTCCTAAAGTACCCAATGCTTTACATGCTGGGAACTGGTGACTTTGTGAGTATTTGTGCCACACAGTTGGGAGTTTTGTTGTTTTTCGAGATTTATTTGTGCTTATTAATCATGTAGGTAGGGGCTGTGCACACATGTGTGCAGCTGGCCTCTGAGGCTGGAGGTGTTTGATTTCCTTGGAGCTGGACTGTGCCCTTGTGAGCTGATTGATGTGGGCTCTGGGAACTGAACTCAGGTCCTCTGCAAGCACAGATAGGCATTTCTCCAGCCCTCTCAATAGTTTTCGATAACTGAGTAGTTTGTTGTATCCCGTTACTTCCCAGAAACCCTTGTTCTGGCCAACAAAAGAATCACATGGGATCCCTGAGATCCTGGGTCCTGTTTTCTAAGGGTGGTTTTCAGGAATTATGTAATGGCCCTAGGGAATCTGAATTTCAGAATCTTGACCCTTCTTTGATTTCTTCCATAGCCTTTGTAGATACTGTCTTGGAACACTGGAAGACTATTGTTAAATTTTAGGCACTTTTGCATTCTGCTTAGAAATCATTTTTAGTTTTATTGTTTCATTTACTAGCAGTGGTGTTAATTATTTTAAATATGACCCTGGTAATGGGCTATGTCAGCTTGAAAAGACTATTTTTAACAGGATTTGGTTTAAAAGGCAGGTTTTATAGACATTATAGTAACGCCATTGTTATCTAATTAGCATCTACTACGTGAAGGTACGTGATATTACAGAGGCAAGTATACATAAAATTATCAATTGTCACATTTTATGAGGTTTTTATCATGAGTTTTATACAGTCATCATTACTTAACAGTATGAAATGTGGCCTTAGACATTACATCATGTGAAGACCAGGAGACAGGAACAAACTGAGGATCCATTTTTGATATAATAAGGTTTTAGTGAGGCCCCTCTGCATCTGTGTCACGAGTGTGAGTCACCAGCTTCACATCAGACCTCCGGCCTGTTATGATGATGTTTTAACTTCAAGGGGGTTTCACTATTTAAATTCTGGGCCTAATTCTCAGGTTTCAGAATGAATCACATTCAAATCCACTTTTATGCTTTATAATTAAATAAGAAAATACTGCTTATACTTACATTTTTACTATTCTTGGACATATTATAATTATTTCTTTTAATTTCACCAATAAAATAGCCCATTTCTTCATTAGTAAATTACAAGACTATCGCAATAAAAAAATTAGTTTGAATGTGGCTTGCTATCTCAAACAGTCATTTTCGTTTGGATTTTCTCCCCCCACTTTCATTAGTCCCCTTTGTAAAATGTGAGGATACTTTCTAGGTAAATTAATCCCTTGCAAGCGGTAAAATAACTTTCTTTTTGGAAAGAGTTATTAGAGTCTTATTCTTTATAATCTTAAATACCACTTATGTTGGGGTGAACAATACATGAAAAAAATTACACTAGTTAAAAAAAGAATGATTACGACCCTGGGCGAAGTGCACTGCAATTACACGTCTGTGGAAAAGTGAGCTTTCTGTTGGGAAGTGCACGGCATCGAGGCCCACAAAATATCCAGAGTTTAAGTATTTTTTTTTTTTGTAAATTAGGTTGTTCCTAGTTAAACAGGTGGCCTCAGAGGCTGACTTCACTGTTGTTTTAATCATAGTTTAGTTACCATGGAGAAATATGCAAGTTAGCATTTACACACAGAAGTGAAATTTATGCTGCATAGATAATAGCCTAAATTTAGCACAACTTAAGTTTACCGCTTCCTTAAAAAAATAATAGTAATAATAATATTAATAACATATCACTTTTATTCACGAACAAGTTAATTTCTTTAAATACCGTTATATTTTTGGAGAATTTCTTGGCTGCAGAATCGCTGCAAACCTCTATGGATGTGTCTCCTCCCAGAGATGAGCGTCATCTGCGGTCCCACATCTGATTGACATTAAGGATGTCACCCTTAGGTAGAGGAAAAAGCCTCAGTTGGAGCGGCTGTGTGGCGAGAACGTTACGTCTGGACACAGTTTCTATCTAGTTATGTTTCGTAAGGCTCTTTTCTTTTCAACCGAAAAATTTCAGAAATTGTCAGATTCTGAAGAGACCAATGTGATGGCAGGGTTTTTGCTGCCATTTGGATGTATTTTATAAAAGCCACAGAACCGAGGTGTCCTCCCTGCTGTCTGGATCTTCATGCTCACATAGCTGGGGACCTGTTTCTTTTTTTTTTTTTATCTCCCCCTGAATTAAGATGTATACAGTCCAGCAACTGGGAGTTGCCTTGTCTGCCAGTTTTTCTACCGGGTACCTCAGAGTGAAGGCTGAGTTTCAAGGACGAACGTGGTAAAAGTGTCCTGATCCAACATGAGGTCCCCCAGCACAGGGAGAGAGCAGTGGAACCCTTTCAACACCAGCTGTTCTCACAGATATAGATTGCTGCAGTGAAATTTTCTTAATATAATTCAGGATGCTCTGGAGAATTCTCCAAAACAACTGTGCCAACAAGGCAAATGTTGAATTTTTCATCAGCTGCCCAATGCTGAGAGTTAGTGGGCAATCCGTTCATTCATGACCAGATGTTCAGTGTAGTAACGCTCCGCAGTTAACTTGAACCTTGTGGCCTGCCTACCATGGGCTGCAAGGACGTTGGCAGCAAGCTGGCATTGGAGACTTGGGGCCTGCACAAGCAAAAGACCAAAGTGTGTGTCTGTGGCTTCCTGGTTTTCACCAGCGACCAGACAAGGTAGGGAGTGCTGAAATAAAACAGTGGTGTCCCATCAATCATGCTAGAGGCCAGCGGCATTGACTCTGTGGCGGTGCCTGGGGGGAGCAGTCAGCAAATTCTTATGCTCCTTTTTATTTCGGGGGAAGAAAGGCAGCCTTTGTGTTGCTGGACGGAGTTTTCGAACCTGTCTGTAAACTATCAGAGTTTCTGTGGTGGGGGCATGAGATGTGATGGCTAGGGCAGGAAAGAAAAAACTTTCTAAATTTAAACCGGAAGAGGCAAGAAAACTTAATTCTTAATATTGAAATCTTAGTGCATCCAGTGTAGAACTGGAAATACGTGATTTTTTTTTGGGAGGGGTAAACTTCATGATTGTAGGTCACAACATTTAGACCTTCCATTCATTGTTTGTTATTTCTTTCATAGTGTGTTTTGGGTCCCATGCTGTTTTTGTGAGCTGCTTTAAGCTGTATTGTTCAGAGAGGGCTTAGGTGAATCAGTGGGGTTTTTTTGTTTTGTTTTGGGTTTTTTTTTTTTCACAGTTTGGTTTTCTACTTGGGAATGGATTCTTCCAGTCCCACTTAGCTTCAGGTGTGGAGCAGGCCCATACCTCTAGGGGAAGGTTCAATCCCATGGACTTCTTCTCTCACCCACCTCTCCCTGTTTTAACTGTTTGATTCAGAGCTGAATGGACAAAGGGAATTTACAGGTATTTCTTATGCAGCAGTCTTGGAGACTTAATAATGGTAGTTCCTCAGTGAAAAACTAACCTTTGTTACTTGAACCTTCTACATACAAGATGTCCTCATGGGGTAAGCCTTTTACTTTGGGGAAACGGTGGGGTGCTTTTGCACTGTTGAATTCCTGCCACCCCCACCCCCAACCTGCCCTTATGTGATTCCTAAAGCCAGCCCAAGGAGATTCTTGGGAGCAGCCCCTTCAGTCTTGTTTGCTTTGGCAGAGCTTTTGACCTTTGCTTTACAAGGTTTTAAGGAGCATTTCCTGCTTGGAGAGAAGGTGGGTTGCACATGGTGTTGCGTATGGAAATTTCTGGTCACACACTTGTAACCTGGGTATCCCTAGTCCTTAGAATCTTCCCCAAGAAGTAAGTCAGTCAGTGTCTGTCTCTCTGTCTTTCTCTCTCTCTTTTCTTGACTTGCTGCCTTGGAATAAAGGGGTTGTGAATTGCAGCCTGGCCTGCATCCCGGCTGCTGGAATGCCAGGTGAAAGCAGTGTTCTGTCTCCCTGGATGCTAACTTGAAGGCGGGAAAGCGAGAGCCAGTTTCCAGTAGCCTGACACTGCTCTTACCTTGCTTAGGTCCTCTCCAGCTGCTCCCAGCCCTTCCCAGCCTCTGCCATGCACACAGTTTGTTCTTGGGTGTGAAGGCAAACAGTGTTTGCCTTGGCAGCAGCGGCTTTTCACGAAAGCTTGCTGTCTCGGCAAGAAACCCCAGCACGAGCTGCTCTAGGTTCCCACCGGCAGGATGGCCTTTTCCCACATTTCCTTGCTCTAAGGAAACAGATTTTTGAACTTTTTTTTCTTTAAAGACAAAAATGCCAACATTTAACAGCTGGAGTCACTGTGTAATTTATGGTTTCACTTTATGTTCTTGTGGATTTAGATAAATTTAAGAATCCACAATTATTGCTAAATTATGCAAGTTTTTACAAAAAATGATTAAAAATAGACCCTCTTGTTATGAGAAATTCAAGAAAGTCATTGTTACCTAAACAGGTATTCTCAAATAGTCTGTCTTTAATGGTTTTTAATTGTTCTAATTTACTCATAGTCTGTGACATCTCAGGGATGTTCCTGAAATCCCTTTGTTTTTCTTTGAGGAACAAGTCAGGGTTTATTCTTTGAACTGCTTTAGTTTTTTTTTTTTAAGTCAATTTACTTAATTCTGTTTGTTTGTTTATTTTTCCCGAGCACATCAGGGCTTTGGTCTTCCTTTAGATGACTCCCATTATCACAGCACTCCCAGGATAGGCCTGCCCCTCGCGTGGTGGTGGCTGAGACACAGGAAAAGCTGCTGTGCCTCTTGTGGAAGTTTCTGGCCTTTTGTTCCCCACAGACTCTGCCTTGTAGTCCAGCCTCAATTTGTCCTCTTTTTCTTAGGTTTCCGGCCTCCCCACCTCTTACCTGTTTACTCTAAGAATCCTTTATAGTCTGGGCGCCTCGCCCAACACGAACCGTATCAGAATCGGGATGGGAACGCAGAGAGACGAGAAACAAATGGCAGTATGTTACCGCAAGACAGTACTTTGTATCACGTCTATACCCAGACACTAGAGTTTTGGTTTTCTTTATTATTTAAATTTCTGTTAATAGAGACATAAGTTCTGAGAATTTTTAACACCCCCACCCCACCCCCCGTGGGGCTGTACCTTTCATTAAAATGTAGCTCTCACATACTTGTTTTCCTGATTTCTCAGAAAATAAAATAGGAAGTGAAAGACGGTTTGCTGGAGACGGAGTGTAACTCTGCCGATCATTCGATCTCGTGGTAGATTTAGGGTCAGAACATTAGCTGTGATGAACAACTGGGGGCAGAGTTTTTCTTTTCTTTTCAGGGATAGCGGCAGTTAATCATTTTTATCTGCCCGCCTTGTAGACTTGATGAGATTTATTATGTATGCCGCATGTTTATGGCGTTTTTATTATATGGTGTTAATTTGTTGTAACTGCCACCGCAATTTTTTTTTCTTTCTTCCTTTTTCCCCCCTCCCTTGAGAACCCTTGAAAGCAACTAAGTGTCAACTGTTACCTTGTGCCTTAGAAAATATCATTTCATTTTCAGTGTTAGTAAAAGCAATCCTAGGCTATAGGTTAGCAAAAAGACCAGTGTTAACAGCATGTCTCTGCCAGCAGATAAGAAAACATGTGTTTTAAGTTCTCATGAATTCTGCTTTCGGTCCCTGATGGAACATGGGTGGGTTAGAATACAAGTTCATGAAAACCATTCGTAAGGAACCTAGAAGTGAGGGAGCCATATTCGGGGCAGGTTGGTAATTCTCATTTTGTTCATTAATAGAAAATCATGTATATATCTCACTTTCCCATCGCTGCTAGGTAAGACAATTGAGCTGTTTAACATTTAAAGCTGTTTTAAAAGTCGCACAGCGAAATGAGGCATTTTAGAACGGCGTCTGCTTTTTTAGCTCCCGCGTTCTCAGTATGGCTATGGGATTTGTTAAATATAGAGGCCATTCTTTAAATAAGGCCGACAGTTAAAATTGGGAAGCCAGAGAATTAGATTGGAAATGATTTACGATGAGTCTAGAGGACATTAAAAAAATAAAGTTAGCAAAGGAAATCCGCTGGCTGGATTGGCTAGCATGCAGCAGGAGGTTTTACTTTTCATGCCTTTTGAATTGGCTGGATGTGTGGGCACCGTGTCGAAACTGACTTCCCGGAACAATCGGCAGAACTTTCCTTTTCATTGTACGCGCTGGCTTTTGGCTTGGTGCTGCCATTACAAGCCTCTGACTGTACCCCAGTCATGTTCTTGTTTTGTTGACGGTTAGAGACTTTTTCAATAACAGAACACCACCCATTCTCTTAAGAGCATTAGCTGATGAAATAAGTAGAAGCTGGATCGAACAGCGGCTTTGTTTTTGTCTTGCAGTGTGAACATATGGGTCGTTAATAGATGCCATTTGAAGATGACACATGGGTGTGGCTGTGGAGGTCGGAGTGTGTAGTAATCACAAATGCATAGATCACTGTTAGGAGCTGCTACACATTTGTTCACACGGCATTCTAGGAAGTACATAGTTTTTTTGTGGAATTAGCAGTAACAAATTAAAGAGGCAGATCACAGGCAACGTCAAGCCACTCGAGTACAATGTGGTCTTTTCATAACTCAACCTAGTCCTTATGATGGCTCCTGGGGTGATCAAAAAGCCTTCCTTACAACAGGAAAAGAAAAAAGGTATGACTGAGCTGTTTTAGATACAAATTAATTGATTCTTCCCATGATGTTAGTGTTAAATGAACTAAGGACAGGTTATATTTACTAACGATTGGTAAAGGAGTTAGAATACTGAGGCTCTGAACTCATTTTTAAATTTTAGTGTTCCGAGAGATATACCAGATCCCATCCATCATAAGAGAGCATTGTTTGGCTTCCTCCCCATCTACCGTTTTCTATGGATTCAGTCTGTGATATCTTTACTATTGCCTAAGACAACTTAGAAAATCAACTTCATCCTCAGATCCTAGCCCAAGGTTAAGGTAGTGAAACACATGTAGCTCTAACCCAGAGTTAGCCGCAGAGGTAGACATTAGATTTCAGGGTTAGGAGGATGGCTGGTACTGAATGCTCAACAAAACTCTCCAAACTTGGTGTTTAATCACAACGGTGAGTGGTCTTATTTGATGCATTGATCGCTGAAGGGGAAGAAAGAAAATTAGTTTGAAACATACTTGGCAGATGAAGAGAAAGGAATTTATTCAGTACCAATGCATTGGTGTGAAGAACGCATCTACCTCAGTGATGGATAAGTCATTATATATCTATATGGGTTTTTTTTCCCACTTATAATCAATCAAGGAAGGGTGCCCTGAAGACTGTCTTCCCCATCTGGAATGTTTTTAACCAGGAATTTTACATGAAATATTTTGCATAGGATTGACCAGTTGAATATCCCTGATCTTAAAATCAGAAATCTAAAATACTCCAAAATCTGACAGTTTGGGGTATGCTAGAAGTGTGTCATTTCAGAATAATGTGGATTTCAGGTGCTCAGTTGAAGAACCTTCAGCCTGTTTTGTATGCACAGATAACAATATAGGCGAGAAAACTGAGTCTTTGAATGGTTTTATGATCTTCCCATTGGTCCACAGGAACGTGATGGGACCGAGGTTCCCAGTGAACCTCTGTGACTCTTGAACAAGCCGTCTGAAGACTGTCTCTATAGCCAGGGGGCACAGCCAGGGTTTGCTGATCCTAGAGGGCTCTTCTTCAGAGCTGGTGCTGAGACAATTCACCCGCTAGTGCTGTGTAGAGTGAGAGGCCCAGATTGGAAGGGCTTGTCATTGCTCTGAAGAATGGCAAGGCAAGGAACTTGAAGAACTTGGGAGGCAACAGTGGTGGGACTTGATGTCCCTAATATTTGGGGCACCGGGGGTATGAAAGATACTTGTTGCTCGAACAGACGAGACGAGAAGGCAGGCCAGGAGGGAATGAGCTGAGCTTTGGGAGTCACTCAAGTCACTGATAGGAGTTCCTGATGTATCTTTCTGGAAGGTGATAAAAGTTAGGAAGGCAGTTCATGCTAGAGATGTGGACTTGAATTCACAAAAGTCAGTGTAGACATGGAGACTGAATATTCCATGTCGGGGAGAAGGAAGAGTAGATGGAGACAGAGACCAGGCTATAATCAGCCTTAAGAGATACAGAAAAATCTTTGTGCACATGAAGATGACAGATTTGTAGGCCATGCTTCAGGCACGTAGCTATGCATATTCATATCTGGATACATATTCATGTACGTATTTATGTATGTATTCCTATATACATTCATATGTATTTCTCTGTGTGTTTGTATATGTATCTTATTCATGAGCATGCGCTGTTCTCTTCAGCTCACATATGTATCTTTGGGAGTCTTTCCCACCTTAGCGCGCAAGTGAGGAGACGGGTAGGGAAGGTGGCAGTCCCTCCTGAGAGCAGCTGACGGGAGGATGCAGCTCCATGTTGCCGTGGCTCGGAAGTAGGAAAAGGAAGACTGGGTTGTCTTTCAGTATGTGTGAGGTTCAGGCCACCATGTACGATTTTATGCCTTCAGAATGCATTCCAATACATAAGCCTGGCAGCTTTAAATGCTCCAGTAAATGTTAAATGATTTATAGTGGGGTTTCGCAGAATTCAGCAAGACGACCATTGTGTTGGGAAATAAGGGGTGACAGTGTGGTCAATAAACTTGTTAACATTTCATTTGGGGTGAGATTTCTGTCTTTTGGATAGCATCCATTTATCTGCTCTCCTGTGCTAGCAAAGCTTATTGCTTTCCATGCTTTTACCAATGACAGAAAATACTGAATTTTTTTCCATTCCCTTCCTTGTGCCTTTTCTTAATTTTACTGAGGTGAACAAATAAAGATACCAGTCTTAGCCATGCTCTGTTTTATTCTACAGCTACAGCGTTTGCTGTGTGTTGTTGATTGGAGAGGTGACATTGTCCCTCATCTCTTTGTGATTATCAGTACTTTCCTTCAGGATTTCTAGAAAGTTCCTTCCCAGCGGAAAGCCTTCAGTGATGCATCTTCTATCCTTACTTAGCCCTTGGCCCAGTGGTTAGAATGCTGTGGGTCATGCCACAGGGAAGAGGCTCCCAGGCTGTCCTCTCTTGAGGTTGCCCTTGATAGGAAATGCCTGCGAACATGCCCATGTAGGTGAGGCTAATTTGAGAAAATCTGCCTGAGAACCTGTTTCCAGCCACCTTCTTTTGGGGTGCTGGGGGGCATTCTTTGTGTTTTTCCCAGAAACCTCCAGTTGGCACTGTGAGTTTTGACATTGATGTGGTTTGAGAAGTCCTTTGTCAGCGAGGTATCCTGACTTTGGAGATTTTAACCCAGTTGGCACGAGCCTTCATCCTAGCCCTGTGGACATTCCTATTGGAGGCTCTCTTGTTGTGGCTGATTCTGGTTAAACCTTTACTACCACAGCTTCTCATTCACTGTGCCTCTTGGAGTCGAGAGGTTCTTTACTTTGGGTCGTTTCCTTCCACACGACACTCACCATGACTGGACAATTAGGGGGCTGAGCGAAGTTGCCTCAGGGAGATTTGGAGTCAAGTACATGTCTTTTAAAAATGTTTTTATTATCATATATTAATTATACATAATAATGGGTTTCGTTAGTATATTTCTTTTTGTTTACCCACCTCTTCTCTTGTTTCCTTCTCATTCCCCCTGATCTCCTCCTTCTGTCTACTGGCTGGAGTTAGGTCTTTTTAGGGTGACTCAGTGAGTTTCATTAAGCTCAGTTATAGAGCATGGTGAGTTTTTTTTTTTTTCCAGGACATGGGCACCCTATTGGTGACTACACTAGTGAAGAGAATTAACCACTGACTGTCTGTGTCATATGGGAGGAAAGGGGCCCCATGAGCCTCTCATTCCTCTGTGATGGGAAGTCAAAAGGCCCAATTGTATGCAGGTATGTGTAGGTATTACAGGTTTAAAAGGAATCCAGCCAGGTCACATATTTGTTTGTTTCTTTCTTTTAACTTTTAAAAAGACAGATTTTGGCTTATGTTGCCCAGACTAGCCTCAACTATTTCTCTACCTCAGCCTCCCCAAGGTCTTCACCTCTAGGCCTGTGCCTGGCTTACAGCCTTGGAGCTGTCTTCTTGCTTTTCTTTGCTTTCCATTACCTGCTTGTGTTTCTGTAAACCAGCACTTTCCCTTTGTATGTCTGGCCCTCTGTCTTCCCAAGGCAGATGCAACAGTCCGTCTCCCATGTTGCCAGCAGCCTATCTAGGCACCTCAGGACTAATCATCTCTTCTCCAGAGGACCCCTCAACGATAGAACTTCCTTTCCCCACTCCCACCTCTCCCCTAAGTGTCCCGAAAACTGAGCTGAGTTTGCAGAGGGACACTTTTATTCCAGGTTAGATCAGGTCGTCCGCAGGGCATCTTTTCCCACCACTTTCTTTAATCAAACTTAATTGGTTCAAGGTGATGGGCCTGGTTTCCAGTATTTTTCATAGATATTTCTCTCTTGGCCTCCTTCTCATTTTCTTTTTCACTGTCGTGTGTGTGTGTGTGTGGCTGAAGGCCAACCTTGGATATTGTTTCTAGGTTCTGTCCTTACTGTTTGAAGGGACAATTTCATGGGAATCATTAATCAGACTGGCTGGCCAGCCAACTTCTGATTGGCCAGTTTCTGGGCCCCTAACCCAGGAATTAGAATTAGCTTTTACTTACATTCTGTGCACTGAACTCAGGTCTTTGTTCTTGCTGTCTCCCCAGCTCTACTCATTTTATTAGACTAAGACAAGTCTGCCTCCTGAAAAAAGAAATTCATACTTTCAGCCATGTGGAATTTTCCCTTCTATTTTAATTTTATGTGCATAGATTTTTTTTTGCCTTCATATACTATATGCATACAGTGCCCTTGGAAAACAGAAGAGGTTACCAGGCTCCCTGTAAATTGAGTTAACGATGGTTGTCAACCACCATGTGGATGCTAGGAATCAAACTCAGGTCCTCCAGAAGAGCAATCAGTGCTTTTAATTTCTCTAGATCCAGCATAGCATTATATATATGCCTTTGCTCATGCCCCTAATATTCCAAATGAAGATGCACATTTTAGTGGGTCTCTGTGTCTGTTGAAGGCTCACCTGAGGGATCCGCCAGATGGAAAAGGATTAAAAAAATCATCTTGAGATAGGGACTTTGTTCTTTGTCATTATTCCTTGAACACATAGTGTGGTGGCAGTTTACAGCAGTTCCTTCCTCGTGTTTACATCTGTAACCAAAGACAATTTGATACATATATAAGAATATGTCCAGAAACCAGGTGGTGGGTGATTAAGCACGCCTTTAATCCCAGCACTCGGGAGGCAGAGGCAGGCGGATCTCTGTGAGTTTGAGGCCAGCCTGGTCTACAAGAGCTAGTTCCAGGACAGGCCCCAAAGCCACAGAGGAAAACTTGCCTCCAAAAAACCAACCCCTCTCCCAAAAAAGGAATGCCCAGACCATTTGCAGATGTAATTCTGTAATGCCATATTATACAAGGGATTTGGGCATACAAGGATTGAGTCATCCACAGGGATCCCATTCCCCCATGAACACCAAGGGATGACCATATGTCATCTTTAATCACACCTTCTGTTAGAATGAACTTTCTTCTTTCCCTTGGAATTGAGGGATGTTAATGAATGGTGTCTTTCCACACAGAGCTCGCTGAAAGCATTTGCTGTGTATGGGCCACCTGGAGCTGGCTCGTGCCACTTTGCTATATTAATGTCAGCCGGCATGGCCATCTTCTAATTAGAAGAGGAACACGAGGCAGTTTCCTGATGTTGTTAGCCTTCATGGTTTCCACGCTGATGTCTCTGCCCCAGGGTTACGAAGACTCGGAAAAGCATCCACCAGGCTTTCTGTGCAGGGGCATCAGTTGCCTCCTATGTCTAAGACCCAATTTAAATCTCACGGTCTCTCGTCACCACTACAGTGGTTCTTAAATGTAGGCTTTCCAAATCCTAGGAGCTGTATTTGGGGGCTTCGGGTCTGTAATCACATAGGTTTTGAAATAGTTACATCAAGGTTAACATGTTCCATGCAACAGCAGCTTGGTTTATGCAGCTTTCCTCATTGGAACTAATACATCTTTAGGGAATAATCTGCTGGGGAAGCTTGTTCCAGCCTTCACCCTGCTTACCTTTCTATGTTGTTGCCGTGTATTTACATCGTCCCTGTATGAAGTCTTAAGGCGCTTCCTAGCAAATCCCAGGCTAAAGATATCCTTGAGTATGTTAAGCAGAATATTTCTTAAGATTTTCAGAAAAATCCTTGTAGTCCTATCTGGATAGGTGGCTCTCACGGACCCCTCCTCGTGGCCAGCACAATGAACAGTGTTAGACATAGCCAAGGTGAGGGTGGCTCTAGGGTCAGCTTCATCAGACTCTTGCTGCTCTCCCGCTGTCAACCGGTCCTGTTTGGAAAGGGTGTGTGGGAGAGGATGTGAGGGGCTCTGGCACACATGTTGCTTTAATTGAGCTCTTTTTATGTTTATGAAGGTCTGAAGTTCATTCAGTTGTTTGCACAAGATGAGACTTGTGGGGTTAACCAGATGTCAAGTTCCTTGAGTTTGGGCCATAAACATTTCAAGCTGTTAGCTCTGATAGGCAGTTTGGGAGCTGTGCTCTGCAAACCAACCAGTTCTTCATGTTGGCGTTGGTAGGCAGACTCTGTAACTTAGCAGTTTTGGTGGGATCTCTTGGATTTCCTCAAAGGAATTATTTGCTGTTAAAAAAAAAATTGAGAGTCTCTTGTCAGACTTCTGAATCAATAGCAGATGAAACAAACAATAAATCACCTAAGACATCGTGACCAGTTCAAATGTCATACAGATGTGAAAAAAAATGACACTCTGTTGTCTGAGTTTTTATTTTTAAAATGTAAAATTTTGCTTCTGAAGTGTTTCATTTTAGATATGGTACATTGTAAGCTTTACTAGCATGTTTAAAAAAAACATTAATCATATGGAAAGAAAAAGATTTTAACACTACTACGGTAATGTCTATGACTCAACAACAGAAATTGTTGTTAGCGGAAGCGCCCCAAACAATTCTGTCTTGGGGGAAAAAATGTTTAGCTGAAAGGCCACAGGAAAGATGCATATTCACTGAGAGTCGGGAGAGGCAAACACAGAATGTAAGATTGTTTTACTGAAGGATTTCTAAAAAGAGTGTGCCTTCAGACTGTGGAGGAAACTCCGTTGTTCAGGAATAACATCAAGTGTGCCCGAGACACTGAGGGACGTAAGTGTAGACGATGGTAACGTGAACGACTTCTGGGATGCAGAGTGTGTTGGTGCTGGATGTGTGTTGTTTCAGGGCAGCAGTTCCGTCATAGGGAGCAAGCCAGCTTCCTTAGATGGCACAGGTATGGACCAGTGCCAAGAGATGCTAACTTCGAAGTACTTGTCCTTGCTCTTGCCCTCTTGCTGTTGTCTCATCTGATACACAGGGCTGATTGCACTGAGTAGAATTCTCTCCTAGTGGCCAGGCTTGGAATTCTTGGCTGGTGCGTGAGGGTCTTGTGGGTGTAAAGTAAGACTCTGTTGTTCCTCAGATGAAGCTGGCTGGCCCAGGCTGATGATCTTGGATGGCCTCTTTGTCCCTCCCAGCAAGAGTCCACGTTTCCGACTCCATTCTGACCTCCAGAGACAGACTTGGTATATCTAGTGTCTTATTGACTTAGTCTTTAGTTTTACATCCCAACCCCTCCCTGCCTGCTCCCTTCTTTTTCGTTTATTTTTCAAATTTTACCATGTTCAGACATTTTTCATGCTTTTGTTTATAGTTTCCACAATTTTTATCTAAATATCAGCTCTATTTCATTTGTTTCTATATCCATTTAATGCCTTTTGATGCATTAGAGCATAAATCAGTCTTTCTAGAAAGAAGACTGTGTGCTGCTCTGCAGAGGAAAGAGTTCTATCAGTTGTAAGCTGTGGCTGGATGGAAGACAGTCTAGTGGTGTAAACCAGGGCTCTTAGACTCATTCTGTGAGGCCAAGCACTGAGAACTTTTGGCTTCACAGACCATATTAGTTCATTTGCAATGGTTTAATTTCACCCTTGTCATTGTAAATCAGCTAGAAATGATACATGAACAATTGGGGATGACTTTTTCCCAACAAAACTTGACCTAGACATACAGAAGTTGACTTGCAGGTACTTTTTCATGTCAGAAACTTGTTCTCCTAGTAAACCCCAACCATTCTTGTAAGGGGGTTTAGATTTTACTAAGAGACTTTGTGTGTGTTAGACTGAGGGTGTGTGTGTTCATGTGTGTGGGAATCAGAGGTTGATGTCACATGTCTTCCTCAGTTGTTCTCCAGCCTATTTCTTGCCTGGGTCACTCAGTGAATGTGGTGCTGATTCGTTATTCTGGCTGCCCAGCAAGTGCCCAGCAAGGTTTTCTTCTGTCTCTATTTCTCCATCCTCCTGCCCCATCCCTATCTTTGTTGTGGGAAGGAAAAAGGTTTTGTCCCAGCATCATGGAGATACAGATGGATGGAGATATATCTATCCATCTATCATCTGTCTGTCTGTCTGTCTATCTGCATACCTATGTACATATGTATGTATCTATCTTTGTATATTTATCTGTGTATTTATATATATATATATATGCATGCATCTCTTTCTCTCTGTGTCTGTCTGTCTGTCTGTCTGCCTGTCTATCTATCCATCTCTAATTACATAGGAAAATGAGAAAGAGAAACTGGTAATATCAGTAATGGGTTAGAAGAAATAAAGGATTGAAAAAATGATTCTTTTTAACATTTGAACATAGGTTTGAAAGAAAAGACAATTTTTGGATAAGAAAGTGGCAAAAAACAACAACAACAAAACTTTGTTTTGCCAAGCAGTCCCTGCTCTCCCCTGTGTTTCTGCAGCACTGGCCAGTGTGATACTGTGTGCAGTCAACCCCAGCCACCGTGCCTGTCCTCTTGGGTGCTCGTGTGCCACATCATTTTTTCCCACAAGTTTCTCAGAGTGTTCCTTCTCCCGCTGCCTTCTCTCTGTCTTTCGTTGTGGTAGAGCGCCCAACGCTAAATCTCATGTCAAGCTGCCCACCACCCCTAAGCCTGTGTTAATTCCAGTTTGCATATAGTTTGAACAAGACCCTAGGAGTTACTTATTGGCAAATTCTATGTAAAGAAGCTTGGGCCAATGTGACTTCATCTCACAGCTGGAGATAGAGAGTGAAAGTATAGAAATCTAGATGCTGAATGTTGTCTTATCTGCCTCTGTAGTCACACAGACAAAGCCTCCACCACTCGATCAGCAGCCAGGACCCATTTGTACGAAGCATTCATTGGGTGTCAGTTATTGGTATGGTCCCCAAATCGTGTCTTCATGTAACTAGCTCAAAGTATTCTTATGTGAAACAAGGCTCTTTTCCTAGGGGATTTGCTCTCGTGGATTAAGGTGAGCTAAGCAACCTTAGTGGAGGCATGTTAGTGGTAGTGCTGTCCCCAAGTTAGGGACAAAAGCTGCTTTCCAGTCCATTTCAGTTACTTAGTAGCATTTTGAATTTAGGGAAGGTTTTTAATATTTTAGCCTTGGATTCTGTCATCCGAAGATGGGGATAAGAAAGCACCTACCTTATTATAGAAATGAAAACATTATCGCTTATCAGATTTTAAATTATACAGAAAAGTTTCTAACAGTGTTGGACTCATAAAAAATAATGCTCCCCTAATTGACAGGCATATAACTAATTAAATAAAAACACTCCAAGGCTTTAGTCTGCTTATTGTCTAGGCAAAGATAAGAGGTGGCATTTGAATGTTGGAGTTAAAGGTACTTTGACGTATTCGTCCGCTCCACATTTTGTAGTCTAGCTTAACATAGTTTTCACACATACAAAGACGCTTTAACACAAAGTTCATATGTGATTGCATGTGTGTAGGATCAGAATTTGTGCTCTCCGGACTAATGAAATACTAACTCATATTAACACCTTGCACATCTGTCTGCCCAGGTGCGCTTGTTCACTCCAAAATCATTTAGCTTTCCAATTTCTTTAAAAACTTATTTTTATTAGTTTGTGTGTGTATGTACATGTGTGTGTACGTATGTGTGTTATGGTTTGTGTGTACATGCAGGTGCAGGTGCCTATGGAGAGAGGCACCTTGATCTTCTGAAGGTGCAGTTACAGGTTGTGAGTTACCCAGTGTGGGTGCTGGGAACTTCTGCTGCTTGGGTACTCTGCAAGAACTCTGTAGACTCTTAGCTGCTGAACCATCTCTCCAGCTACTACTTCTTAGTAATTGTAGGAATAGAGAGGGTGAAGAATCTAGTCTGCAGTTTTGCTTTGCTTTTTTTTTTTTTTTTTTTTTTTTTTAGTTTCTTTAGTTAAAAGCAGCCGGGACATATGGCAGGCATCATCAAGATGATTTTTGCATTCTCTTTTTCTATTTCACCTTCTCTTTCTCCTAACTTCCTCACAGTTTTTACATCTGGAATATGTACATGACCTATGCCACTCAGCCCCCAGTTCCCGTGTCTTCCAATTCCGTGAGATGAAAGAGAACCGTGGTGTGACACCACGGAGGGGTCAGAGAGAGTTAAATTAAGATCTGCTTTATATGAAGTTAGGAGTTGGAGATGGCGATGCTGTCTCCCTGGAGTCTGGTCTTGTAATAAAGGAAATCCTATGCACAGCCAGCCATTTGAGCCCCGTGGGCTTTGTAGGGTCACAGGTTCCTAGTTGGTATTTCTACTCAGTGATGAAGCTGAGATTCCAAATCAGATATTTGGGGCTGTAGATACTGCTTGATGGTTGAGTGCTTGTCTAGCATTCACGAGGCCCCAGGTTCAATCCTCAGCATCAACCACAGGGGGTGGGGGAAGTGTGTGAAATCAGATCTTTGATATTTTTTCCCCTAATTTGGGTGATTCTTTAGCAATTTTCATTACCATTGCTTTGGAACATTCACTCGTTTGCCTGGTTATTTTGCAGTCAGAATTCCACGGCCCAAGTCAAAACTGTAAACACTAAGTTGTTGGGCAAATAGAGCACCGAGGTAACCTGTGTAAATTGCTCTACTGGGGACAAGAGGTGTGTTTAGCCCATTCCAAGGAGAATGAACTGTCTCAGTAGCCCAGCTTTGGGGATGTCACTCACATCCCGTCGCTGTGCCTCTCCTTAGCTGACTGTAAAATGGGATTAACCCAGTCATTCTGTATGGATGAACAGTAGCACTAAGGCGAGATGGCCGAATGGTGTTCTTCAGTGTTGCAGTGGCCCATTGGATGCCCTCTGTGTTAGTGACTATGCCATTGCTGTGATGTACACTATGAACAAAAGCATCTTAAGGCAGAAAGAAGTTGCTGAGAGAGAGAGGAGAGGGTCCATTATTAGGGGGAAGGAAAGACCCGGCATGGCAGCAGAGGCAGAAGGCTGGCTTATCACGTTTCATTCTCACACCAGAAACAGAGCAAGCAGGAAAGAGAATGGTGCTGTAAACCCCCACTGCTCACCACCAGGGCATGCTTCCTCCAACAAGACTCCACCTCCTAAAGGTTCTATAACCTCCCCCCAGCAGTGCCACCAGCTGGGGACCAACTGTTCAAATACATGAGCCCCTGGGGATTGTGTCTCATCCGGTCTACCACATTATCAAGGTACACCACACAAACCTGTCTTGAGAGGTGAACAGGGGTTTTATTTGCACTTCTGTGGATGGTTCTTGAGCATATGAAAATTTAAAAAGTAATAATATTTCGTCCATGAACGTGTATCAGTTCCCCGAATCGTGTTTCTTAATTTAGTGTCCCTATTATGATATTTGGCTGCCTTTGAAGTGCTAATTTTTAAATTATCATTTTAAAAGTTAGACATCCAGGGATGCCATGGTGTTCACATTGCGATGTCATGGTGTACGCATCGCGGTGCTGTGGTGTACACATGTAATGCTGTGGTGGACACATGTGATGCCGTGGTGTACGCATTGCCATGTCATGGTGTACACATCGTGGTGCTGTGGTGTACACATGTGATACCATGGCATACACATGTGATGCCATGATGTACACATGTGATGCCGTGATGTACACATGTGAGCCTCTCTTGCAGTCCCCGTCTCTGCTTCTGCATTGTGTTCTTGTTCATATCCATAGAGGAGCACTTTTGTTTTACCTCTCAGTCAGTGGGGTTGATCTGGTCCCCAAGTGTGAAACTGGAGTATTGTGCTTGGAGAAGGCATCCTTTCCCTAAGTGTTCAGCTGGGATGTGTCTCGTACTCTTTATTCTTTACTTAGGGAACTTTCCAAGTTCTCAGGGAACATTTAGGACATAGCTTAATCCAATAAAGTGAGGACTGAATTGAAGGTACATTTTAGCCGCGTCTCCCAGGGTCCTACAGACCACAACAACATGTGCGTACACCATGACGTGACGCCAGAATCACAAGCCATTTCCTTTCCTCATCAGACTGTTTTCAGTTCTATCTTTGAACTTCCCGCTATTCTCTTATTCACCCTTAAATGTCTGTCTGTGCACATATTTACTATGTGTGCGTATCTGTAGGTGCATGTTGATGCGTGGGTGCAGGTAGGTGCGTGTGTGCTATGGCGTGCATGCCTGTGAAGGTAAGAGGACCCAGTCTGGTGTCTCTCTGTCTCTCCTTCCACCTCGTTTGCAGCACGGCCTATTGTTGGCCATGTGGTTTGCTGGGCTAGCTAGAGGTTTCTCTGTTTCTACCTTCCATCATGCCTTGGGAATGCTGGGAATCGGAGGAGTGCTGACCACCTCTGGATTTCCATGGTGCTGGGGATGGGTCCTCACAGTCACTTCTGCACAGAGACATTTTCTTAACCCAATTATGCTTTTTTGTTTTTTGTTTTTGTTTTTTAAGACAGGGTTTCTCTGTGTATCTCTAACTGTCCTGGAACTTGCACTATAGACCAAACTGGCCTCACACTCACAAAGATTCACCTGCCTCTGCCTCCTGAGTGCTGGGATTAAAGGCTTGAGCCACCACCGCCCAGCTCCCAGTTCTGCTTTTATCTTTCTCCTATTCCCTTCTCTTTTTAGTCCTACTCCCTCCTTCCTCCTCTTTAAAGAGCACCCCCCCCCCTTTCTTCTAGCTTAGGCCCTTCTACTCTTCCAGTATTTATTTCTCCTGTCTAAATATATTAAAAAGTAATGGTCTTTTAGAGTTATATGCTAACGAATTCTTCTCTTTTCTCGGTCTTAGCATGGTTGTGGTTTGATTTTGTTGGTCATTTACTGCTTCATGTGTCTGCAGATGGTTTAAAGCAGGATAGAAGGAGCTGAGATCTTCTTCAGTGGGAAGGGCCAGCTAGCTTTCTTCTTCAGGTTCGCCATAAGCCTGGCCCTTCAAGGGACTTGGCAGCTGTTTGGTTTTCCCTGTTTGTTTAGTGCCAGGCTTTCTAAAACTGGCCAGTAGACAGACAGTAGTATTTGATGTCATGGTTTGAGGGTGGCCCTGTTACCTGTGAAGAGCGGCACAGTTGTATCTTGTCAGCTTATGGCTTTCTGTCGTAGTCTGAGAGTTCAGATGCCCTTGAGTTCTCTTTCTGACTGGACTTTCACTGAATGGAGTTTTAAACACAGTCTTGCGCTAGTCCTATTCGTGTTCCAAAGTTCTTCAGTGTATTTGTGGAGTTGAGTCCTTTTTGTACGCCCCGTGCTGAGAAACTGTTCTGGAATGGGATGTCAACCAATGGAGAGTCATTCATTCCATACGTTTTTTATTTAAAAAAAAAAAGCATACCGTCAATATTTTTTTCTTAATTGAACAGTTTGTTGAACAGACGGGTGCTTTAATTATGGTGGTCTAAATTTACACACATTGCGGCGGTATTTTGCTACATTAATTACCTTACTTGTCAAGAGTAACAGGTAATTACTACATCAACTCACCCTCCTGCAGTATATGGAAACAGAACTTTATTTGAACAGATACGGGGAACCAGAGTGTTGTTCCCCCAGCCCTTCACTCTCTGCTGAAGGGTGGCAGCATTGGCAGCATTGCTGGAATTTACTGGATGATGAAGCAGGGGAGGTGGCTTCTTTTTATTTGTGGTCTCTCACCTAAGATGTATGTCCAGAGATACCCATGGATTCTGGGAGTGTAGGCACTCTAAGGAATTCTTGAGATCCCTGGTTTCACTCTCCTGTCCCTCTGACGTGTGTCAGAGAAGAGGCATGACTCTCTCAAGGCCACAGAAGACATACATCAGTTTCCAAACCCAAATCAGCTCCAGACACCACCCACAACACACACACAAAACCTGTGTGAAGTACGGTATGCCTTAATGACTTCTATGGAGGGTATAGAAAGTCATTAGATAAGGTATGCTTTGAACATTCATTCATGTCATCTTCTTCATTTGAACTTCTAACCAATGCCTTGGCTGCCTTACAAGCTAGAGTATTTATCCTGTGTTCTGCTGACCTGCCAGGTTTAGCTCACATCATCTGGCTTCCTTTCCCATGTTCTTGGTGTCAGCTTCCATGATAAGCTGTATTGAAGTCCCCTTTGAATGTTTCCTTAAGGTGTGAACATTTTAAAGCATGTAGGATGCCCTTAGCAAAATGATGTCACATGAACTCTTCTGGCTTCCACAGCTCAGAGAAAAAAGGCTCTCTGGCAGCTTGTAGGCGTGGTCCTGAATATACACAATGACATAGCACACACATATGGTCTTAAAAGGCGTTGTCCCTTTTTTAGTCAAACACCTGTGACAAAATTACAAACTGTGGTTAACATAGAATACTTACAAGTGGTTTTTAGAGCCATCCAAGATGGAGAGGCTCAGCTTGGAAAGAGCCCTGGTACCTGCTTTTCTTCTTGCAACTGGAACCGTGAATGGGTGATGTTGTGACGAAGTTGAAGGTTAAGGGTGCCATCTTGAAGACATCATAGGAGAAGGCTTGCCGAGGCCAGAGTGGGTCTCTTCAGGGGTTGCTCTTGAGTCAACAAAGGAAGATCGATCTTCTGGTCCTAACCCTACTTCAGTTTCTGTAGTTTCGTACGGTCTCATGTCATTGCAAATCTCTCTGGAGCTTGTCATTTGTTACAGCTTCAAGTAATTGGCTTAGTAATGCATCGATTCTGCAGCTGTCTGTCTACCCAGGGTCTGCTGGGTGCCAGTCATTGTTCTGTTTCTGGCAGGGGCAGGGTGCACAGCAGCCATCCAATAGGAAGAGACAGAGAAAGGAGCCAGGTGGAGAAGCAAGATGCAGGGAGAGTTCGCAAAGGTGATGGACAATGTAAAGAATGTGTCTTAGAGAGGCCCCTCAGTCTGCTCCTAGAAGTCTCTTGACAGCAGTGGTGTGATTTCAGATCTGTAGACTTAGAGACTCAGCCCCATAAATGCAGGAGAAGTAGAGAAGTACCTTCAGTACTAGGGATCAAGCCTCCATTGTGGGGTAGCAGAAAAGTCCAAGTGGCTGTATTGGGAATGGAGAAATGAGAGGGCTGGGGACAAAGGTGTCATTAGGGTTCTATGTGCCATGGCCAAGGGCTGCTGAGTTTCATCTCCAAACTGGTAGGTGACTGTTACTACCAGAGCCTTCCAAGTCAGGTTCCAAAAACAATGACTGCCTGGGGAGTGGCTTGGGGTTTCTGGAATCCTAAAGTAGGAAGGAGAAGGAAGAGGGAAGGAAAGCAGGAAGGGAGGGAGGGAAGGCAGGTACTGGTAGCCTGAGCTGAGAAAAAGCCTGGAAGCTGTCCACACAGCTCTGCTGGTTCTGATCGAAGCAGGTGCCCCTGTCATGCGTGTGGTGAGGCACAGTGGTGCTCTGACAACGGATGAAGCATCCCTCCCTGGGAGGGTGTCCTCAGAGCCTGGATCCTGAACCTGGATCTCAGTGTCCCTGGGACTGAGAAATCCAAGTCTCCTGGCCTCCTTGTAGCCTTAAAGAATGAGAACCTGCAGCCGGGGCCTAGCCAGCTTAGGAGGACCTTAAGGAGTCCTCCATTCGGCTGAGGAGACCGAGTTGGTGCCTTGGGTGGAGTTGGTGCCTGAGTCACGGAGAGCTCCCAAAGCTCCAGTTCTTATGAGAGAAGAGTGAGACAATGGAGAGGGGCTCCAGGCACAGGAGGACCTAGGGCCCTGAGATTTGCTCCTTGTGGCTTTGTGCAGTGAAAGAATTCGAGCCTGCCTTTGTTTGGTTGAAGATAACGATCTCTGTCTGAAGGGGGTGAGTGGACCTCTAAGAAGGACAAATGCTGTGGTACAGGGTCCCAAACTGCTCCCGTTCTTTTGTCACTTTTAATTCTCCTGCTTCTTTTGCTAATGCTCTTCTTCTAATTTTTCTCTCATGAAATTTAGAAAAGCCATATTAGTATGATACCCTTCTCCCTGTCAGTGCTGAAAAGGGACAGCATCCTATCATGACACTTGCATGCATGTAAAAGTGTGTCTCTTTTACTCAGTAAATCTGTTCTGGTTTGGGGTTTGAAAATCCTGACACTCCCCAGTTATATATCATTTCTTTTAAAATTTTTAAATATTTTATTAATGTTTTGAGATTTTGTATATTTTTGCTGTAATCATTCTCAACTCCTCCTAGATCTGTCCTACTTCTCTGACCCCCCCGCCCCCACCAACTTCATGTGTTTTCTTTAAAGAACCCATGGATGCCCAATTTGTGTCAACCACATACTTCAGGGGGTGGGGCCATCCACTGGAGCATGGTTCACCTCACCCTTAAGAGAACTAACTCATCCTCCCTGAATCCATCACCTGTCCACAGCTCCTCAGTGAACCCTTTTCCCCCTGCATCCTAGAATGTTCACTGGTTTAATCGTGTGCAAGGCTCACGCAGGCCCCTGTGACTATGTTGAGTTGGTGAGTGCAGTGCCAAGTCAGATCCAGGGGACAGTGCCCCACTCGGTTCCTCCCTGATCTCGGGCTCTTACAATCTACCCACTCCACTCCAGTCATATTTTTAAAGTCACTCGAGAGAGAAGTTTAATATCAATGTTTGTGCTCGATGTGTCTGCTTTTCTTAGCAGTTCCACACGTGCTCCCCTGCCCTCCACACAGCCTTGTCCACCCTGCCAGCTCCCAGTCGCCTTTGATGCCTTGTGGGTTATTCCTCGTGCAAAGCCTTTTCTGACCTATGCTGGGGTCAAGTCTGTGTTAATCATTCCCATATGGTTTTGTTAGTGTCTCCCAGTAGATGTAGATTTGAGAGCACAGAGACCTCATTTGTCTCAGATTCCAGCAGGTCCCACTTCCAGCATCATGTCAGCACATGGTAGGCCCTGGGGAAATGCCTTGCCAGTTGTGTACTAAGAGGAGAAGCAAGTAGATGTCCCTGAGATCAAGGCCAGCTTGTTCTACATAGTGAGTTTCAGAACAGCCAGAAAACAGCTCCTTGGCCAGAAATAATAACATCCCAGGGCATGTGGCCACTGTAGTCTTCTGGTGTGACTAGAAAGAAAGCAAAGTGGAGTGAATTGTTTTATAATGGCCCCATTCTCAGTGTTATTGTGGTGTGAACTCTTATGGTTGATTAAAACAAAGCTCTGTGATTTCTGTTTTGATAGCCTACTTCTCAAAGTGCTGGAGAGATGGTCCAGCAGTTAAAGAGTACTGGATGATCTTCCAGAGGACTTGAGTTTAATTCTCAGCACCCACATGGCAACTCACAACTGTCTGTAACTCCATGCAGTACCAGGGAAGCTGACACCCTCACATAGATATGTACATTGGCAAAACACCAATGCACATAAAATAAAAATAAATACATTATATAAAAAAGATAGCCTACTTGTCACTAAGTATCCTTGACTTTTCAGGAGCTAGAAAGAATGGTAGGCTTTATTAATGTATTTTATTTTTAAATTGTGTATGTATATGTCTGCGTGTGTCCTTGTCCATGTCCATGTTGAGGTCAGAAGATAACTTGGTGATGAAGACTTGGATACATACTGAGTTAATGTTAGCCTGGCAATTTGTTGAAACCCTGCCTCAATTTTTAAATAAATTAGGAAAAAGTGAAAAACCTAATAAGATGGATAGGTACCAAACTAACCAAAAGGCAGAGAGATAATATCCAAATTAACAAAATCAGAAATGAAAAGGGGGACATAACAACAGACATGGAGGAAATCTAGAGACTCATTAGGTCATATTTTGAAAACCTGTAATCCACAAAATTGGAAAACTTAAAGGAAATGGACAATTTTCTGCATAAATACCACTTACCAAAATTAAATCAAGATCAGATAAGCAAATTAAATAGACCTAATACTGCTAAAGAAATAGAAACAGTCATCAAAAGTCTCCTAACCAAAAGAAAAGCATCTAGGACCAGATGGTTTCAGCACAGAATTCTACAAGATTTTCAGAGAAGAATACCAATACTCCTCAAATTGTTCCACACAATAGAAAGAGAAGGAACATTGCCAAATTCTTTTTATGAGGCTACAACTACCCTGATACCCAAACCACACAAAGACATTACTAAGAAAGAGAATTACAGGCCAATCTCCCTCAATGAACATTGTTGCAAAAATACTCAATACAATAAACTGCTGGCAAACCAAATCCAAAAACATATCAGAAAAAACACCCACCATGATCAAGTCAGCTTCATCCCAAAGATCCAGAAATGGTTGAACATATGAAAGTCTGTCAATGTAATCCACCATATAAAAAAAACTGAAAAAAAAACCCACATGATCATCTCAGTAGATGCTGAAAAGGCTTTCAATGAATACAACATCCCTTAATGATAAAGGTCTTAGAGAAAGCAGGGATACAAGGAACATACCTAAACATAATTAAGGCAATATACAGCAAGCTAACAGCCAACATCGAGAAACTCAGAGTGATCCCACTGAAATCAGGAACAAGACAAGGTTATCCACTCTCTCTATATCTATTCAATATAGTACTTGAGGTTCTAGCTAGAGCAGTAATACAAAAAAAAGGAGATCAAGGTGATACAAATCAGAAAAGAAGTCAAACTCTTACTATTTGCTGATGATATGATAGTTTATGTAAGGGACTCCAAAAATTCTACCAAGAACCTTCAACGACGCATAAACACCTTCACTAATGTAGTAGGATATAAGATTAACTCAAAAAAAAATTAATAGCCCTCCTTTACACAGATGATAAATGGGCTAGGAAAGAAATCAGAGAAACATTACCCTTCACAATAGCCACAAATAACATAAACTATCTTGGAGTAACTCTAACCTGTGGGAGTCAGCCATGATAAGCTAAGTATGGGCAGGTCACCCAAAGGAAGTTCTTTACTTCCAACCATTATCACCTGCCAGAGTAGAACTTGGCCATTGATAAATTTAATAAGTGGCTTGAGTCTTAGTAGTTTACCCTGAAGCAATGCCTCCTTGCAGGAGGAACCATAAACTGAGATTACCCAACCTCCACCCAAGAATAGACCATTCAAAGGAAATGCCTGGCATTCCAACTGCTGTAGATAGGATCAGCTGCCAAAACACACTCACCAGGATACCCCTAGACAAATGTCAGCTAATCAGGAGTCCTGAACCTCAGAGACCCCTCACCCTCACCTTTACTACTATAACACCCCTATTCTAATTAAGCTCGGGGCTCTCCAGTTATTCCAATACGTTGAACATGCATGGAGACGGAGTTTGCAAACATGATTAAAATAAAGGCTCCTAGCTTTTACATATGGTACTAGGTCTCCTTGTTGGCTTTAGTGGGAACTTCACAGATTTGGGCATAACATAAGCAAACAAGTGGAATACCTGTATGACAAGAACTTTTAATCTTTGAAGAAAGAAATTGAAGAAGACACCAGAAAATGGAAAGATCTCCCATATTCTTGGATAGCTAGAATTAACATAGTAAAAATGACAATCTTACCAAAAGCAATCTACAGATTCAATACATTGCCCATCAAAATCCCAGTAAAGTTCTTCACAGACCTCTAAAGAAAATACTTAACTTCATATGGAAAAACAAAAAACCCAGGATAGCCAAAGCAATCCTGTACAATAAAGGAACTTCTGGAGGCATCACAATCCCTGACTTCAAACTCTACTACAGAGCTACAGTACTGAAAACAACCTGGTATTGGCATAAAAACAGACAGGAGAACCATGGAACTGAATCAAAGACCCGGATATTAATTCACACACCTACAAACTCCTGATTTTTGACAAAGAAGCAAAAAATATAAAATGGAAAAAAGAAAGCATATTCAACAAATGGTTGTGTCATAACTAGATATCAGCATGTAGAAGAATGAAAATTTATGTAGAAGAATATCTATCACCATGTACAAAATTCAAGTCCCAAATGGATCAAATCTCAATAATAATAATAATAATAAAAACAACCACACTGAACCTCATAGAAGAGAAAGTGGAAGTACACTTGACGGCATTGGCACAGGAGACCACTTCCTAACTATAACCCCAGTAGTACAGACACTGAGAGAAACAATTAACAAATGGGACCTCCTGAAACTGAGAAGCTTCCATAAAGCAAAGGACATGGTCAACAAGACAAACCGGCAGCTTACAGAATGGAAAAGATCCTCACCAACCCCACATAGGACAGAGATCTGTACTTCAAAATATACAAAGAACTCAAAAGATTGGTCATCAAAAGAACAAATAGTCCAATAAAATAAATTGGGTATAGACCTGAATAGAGAACTCTCAACAGAGGAATCTAAAATGGCTGAAAGACACTCAAGGAAATGTTTAACATCCTTAGCCAGCAGAGATATGCAAATAAAAACAATTCTGAGATTCCATCTTACACCTGTAAGAATGGCCAAGATCAAAAACACTGATGACAACTTATGCTGGAGATGATGTGGGGTAAAAGGGACACTCTGCCATTACTGGGGAGTGCAAACTGGTATAACTGCTTTTGATTTCAGTATGGTGATTTCTCAGAAAATTAGGAAACAACCTTCCTCAAGACTCAGTTACTTCTGGGTATATATACAAAGGATGCTCAATCATACCACAAGGACATGTGTTCAGCTATGTTCATAGCAACATTGTTTGCCATAGCCAGAACCTGGAAACAACCTAAATGCCTCTCTACTGAAGACTGGATAAGGAAAATGTGATACGTTTACACAATGGAGTACTACACAGTAGAAGAAACTAATGACATCTTGAAATTTGTAGGCCAACAGATGGATTTAGACCCAGAAAGACAAATATCATATGTACTCACTCATAAGTGACTTTTAGACATAAAGCAAAGAAAAAAGCAGCCTACAATTTACAATCCTAAAGAATCTAGACAAGAAAGAGGACCCTAAGAGAGACATGCATGGATCTAATCTACATGGAAAGTAGAAAAAGGCAAGATCTCATGAGTAAATTTGGAGCATGGGGATTATGGGAGAGGGTAGAAGGGGAGGGGAGAGGAAGGGAGGGAAGTGGAGAAAAATATATAGCTCAATAAAAACAATACAATAAAAAGATGGATAGATACCTAGCTCGATAATGAGATTCTTGTTTAGCATGTGCAGGATACTGGGTTTCATCAATCTTTTCTCACTGTCTTTTTCACCAAAATGGTTCTCAAAATAGAATTTAAATTCTTCATCTAACCTTCCTTCCCTCCTTGATTCTCCCCCCTCCTTCCCTTCCTCCTTTCCCCTCTTTCCCTCCCTCCTCTCTCCAATCTTCTCCCTCCCTCTCTCCCTCCCTCCCTCCCTTAGAGAGAAACTTGACTTGCCAGGAGAGATATGAGGCTAAGCTGGAGGTTAGGGTATCTGCAAGGGCCTCAAATGAACATGTTGGGGCTTCTGAGCCACAAGTTGGCTTTGGGGCTCTCTTCTGAGAGCATGGGGCGGCCCTAGATGGATGGTACTGAGCCTGCAGAAATCCTGTGAGTGGCCACCATATTATCTTCTTCCAGCTGTTTTGGGGTGGGAGTCTCCTCCTCTCTCCTGCATACAGTGTTCTTATCTATCAGAAACCTGCTATTTCTAGTTGAAAGCAGGCAGTGTATTTGTACTAAATATTTATGAAATGCTGAGCCTCGTGAGCAAGATGTATTTTGTTTTTAATGAGCAAATGACTCAGAATTATTTGAAGTTATTAAAAGACAAATTACTGTGTGCTACCATGGAACATGGACTGAGAAAGTAGAATTCTGTATTAAGCATTTTATTTACGGTCTAATCCACAGCAATCTGATTCTAAACAGGATGATTTAATTTCTCTAAAAGTCTTAAAACATAAGAATTGTATTTATTTATGGACATTCATTAAGGGGATTGTAATGGAGTCAGATAGCCTATCTAGTTGCTTCAGGGACAGCCCTTTGAATTCCTAAGGAGACCCAACACTGCTGTGTGAGAGGTGACAGAGTGTCCTGTCTGTCCCCAAGACACTGCCAGTCTGCTTCAAATGACTTTTCTCAGACAAGATTTTAAAACTGTTTAGCTAATATTTCTTTGTTTTGGAAAAATCTTGAAAACTAAAAATAGTAAAGAAAACTCCTGCCTAATCCCTTCTGTCAGAGACAAACCCTGTTAATTTGTTGTTTTCTGATCTTTCTTGCAGTGTGTTTTTATATGCTCACGGATTACGGCAGGTTAATTCTCCTCTCTTGCTGCTTTTATGTCACGTCACAACCATCTCCATTTCTAGATTAATTCTTAATGAGTACAAAATATCCCTTTGTCAGGCTGGACTATCGTTCACTTGTTTCTGTTCCAGTTTTGATTGATGGTTTAGGTAAAACAGATTCCTAAGAATGTATTCGTTTTGTGTCTCAAATCATCTTGTACACATCAATGGGAATAAAAACATTAACTGGGATACAGATTCTTAGCATTATTTTTCTCTCGGCTATATATCTGAGTCTTTGCTGTTCTCCGTGAACTACAGGGGAGTGCACTGGATATGGTTTCTTCCTGTGTGTCCAGTGACTGGTCATATTGCTACTACTCTGAAATCGCTTAACAAAGAACACCCTGCCAATCCAGGAGAGCAGTTTGGTTCTAATTTGGAGTGCCTTTCTGTTTGCCTTTGAAAGTCTGAGAAGGTATCATTCCTCGTTCTTAGAACTTAGAATTGCTCTGCTTTTTTAAAGTGTGTGTATTTCTTATTTTGCCTCTTAAAAAAATGAAGTCCTTATAGAAGGTCTCTTTAAGGTACCTCAGTTTCCCTCCATCAACACAGGAGCTTGACCCTACCGAGAGCAAAAGCTTTGGGTCTTGTTGGAAATGTTGCTTAAGGTTTTGTTCCAGCGAATGCTCTCTGGCTCATGAGCGTGGGGAAGGAACCTTGCAGTGGGTCAGAGAAGGCTGGAAACTGAGCTCCCCAGCTGTCATATCCTGAACCTTTGTCACATTGAGGCTGCTCCCTCTGTACATCAGGAATGTATTCCTGGCACTCGGGGATCTTGCATGAAATGTTAGTCAGAGCTGTTTCTTATTATGCTAGAGGAAATCTTGTGTGTTCCGCTTGAATGGATATGCAGAATACCAGCTAAATGGCAGAAGTAAGCAAATTGTGGCACTTGGACCAAGACTTCCGTTTCGATGACTTGTTTTTTTAATAAAGTTTTATTGCAAAATAGCTGTACTGATTTATTTATACTATGTTTCTGGTTGCTTCCGTACTGTAATGGCACAGTTGAGCAGTTGTCAGAGAGGATGCCTAGCTGCAAATCCCAAGAAACTCACTGTATTTGTTTTTTCTTTAATGGAAAAAAGTTGGCCAAACCTTTGTCTATCTATCATCTGTATAAGACAGAGTTTCTTTATGTAGTTCTGGTTGACCTGGAACTCATAAAGATCTTCCTGCCTCTGCCTCCACAATGCTAGGATCCAAGGCATGAGTCACCACATCCAATTCATTCTTGGATGTGAGTAAAATGTGAGTAAAGTGTAGTTTTATGCTTTCAGTATATTAACAGTGAAGATGTAGAAAATAATTACTCCACAAGAGCCTGAATGGATATTTGCCTTTTATTGAAATGGTCTTTTAAAAGCCACCTAGAACTTGTTAAATCACTCTTCCTTGTTTCTTGCTTCTCCTAATCTCTGTAGACGGTCCTGACTGTCTCTGCTCTGAGCAGCTGAAGATTTCCCTCCTGATGTAGTGAAAGTGATATTTGAATTTGAATTAGGTAGATATCTTTCAGTGTTTTTTATTTTGTTTTTTTTTTCCCTTAAAACAATAGCTTGAATATCATGTTCAGGAGATGTATGTCCTCTGAAAGTTTGTCTGTGAAAGGCAGGGGTGTACACATCTGGGATCACAATTGGAGCAGTTGTATGGTGGTGGGAGCCTACATTGCTCTTGTAGAAGGCTCTGTTCTCATCTACCCAAGGGAACCATGCTGGCTGGCTTGTGTAAAGATGAGGTGAGGTGATACATGTCTAGTACATCTTAAGAATGTAACGACTGTTGGTTCTTTCTCCTTTCTGATCCTTAGTTGGCCAGAGGAGCCAGTAACAGCAACCACAGAGTATCTTTAGGGGCTTTAAGTTGGTTGCATTTTGTCAGTCGGTAGTGCTTTCCTTACATGGGGCTGTCCAGAGAGTGAAGGTGAAGCCAAGGAGATATCATACTTGTGTTACAGTGGTAAGTGTGCGGGCAATAAGTCCAAGGCCCTGGGTTTTGTTCTTACCAAGGAGAGGGAAGATAAAATAAAGATGGGGATGGGAGGGAAGGAAGGCAGACACACACACAAAAAAGTTAGGGTTGGTAGTACAACATTTGCCTAACATATAGAAGATCCAGAGTTTAGTGTTAGCCAGTGAAGGGAAAGGGGAGGGAAGGAAGGAGGAAAGAAGGAAAGGAATGGGGAATATAAAGAAGAGAGGGTAAGGAGGAAGAGGAAGACTGAATAGAGAGGCAGAGTGAAGGGAAAGGGAAAGGAAGAGAAAATAGGTGTGGAGATACATATGAATGAATGAATGAATGAATGAATGTGAATCATGCAATAAAGTTCAGAGAGGTAGCATAACACTGACTTAGCAATCATCAGAACCTAGAATAAAGAAATAAAAAGAGGGGTCAGGCACTACTGGTCCTGGTCACAAACATCACTGGATCTGAGAGACTTCACCCAGTGCTTTCTACTTCCCGGACACCCTCAGGTTGCCACTAGTTGTTGCAGATGGAGTCAAGTTGCTGACTATGGCTCTGCTCTGTGTATCCTTTCGTGGTCTGAGTTGTAGACTTCATGTAATGATCCACATGTACTTTGAGGGCCCTGGATTTAAGACACCATGTAATACTACTCCCCTCAGTTGGTGGGAAGTCCCACCGTCTCTGGACCTTCAATCAAGGGATAAGAGAGGGCCTTATGCATGGTGAGGAGGCATGACAGTCAGAAGGTGGTAGGTACATCCTACCTTGCTCTGTTTGGCCCAGGACTTGTTGACAAGGATCTTCATAGCTGCAAGGGGACAGGGCACCCAACCTAGCTTTCTGCTTAGAACGAGAACTGGATTTGATGAGCATCTAGCCATTCATGGCTACAGACGGACAGTATTTGCCAGGTCATGGTGGGGCAGCAATGACTTACTGGAAGTGCAGGGCATGGAGATGCTGACACTGGGTGCCCACCTTCTGTAGTTGCCCCTGGAAATAGCAGCAGTTGGAGAGTCAGACTGCTTGGGACTGGTGCTGGATACTTGGTGAAATATACTTACAAACCAGCCGGCCATCTAAATCTGCTCCCCACATGTGGTGCACTGTTTAGGTATCATGCCCTTCTAAAATTATAGCTCTGTCTTGGGCAGTGAGTCCACGAGTACGTTCTTTTAGGCACTGCTGCATGTGGTGACACTCTCACTCCCAACGTGATCTATGCGGGCTCAGACTTGTTTTGCTATTTTATAAAAATCCAAAGTCATATGCAGTATTCAGTAGAATTCTTTATCCTGAGTGGCAGACAGCATTTGTTGAAATATTTAATTTGAATTGCACATTCTGTGATGAACCACATTGGGAGTAGTCTTGGTTTTATCATTCCTTTAATAGATGTGGGCCTACCTTTTAAAAAAGTTATTCATTTTAAATTATTATATGAATATTTTAGGATTATAATCATCATAAAATGAAAGAAAATTGGTCAGACCAAAATAGAAATTTAATTTAAGATAGAAACTGATTACAAGTTTTAGTTAGGACTAGAAACACATAGAAAAGGGTATTTTTAAACCCTGCAACTATACAGTTTTGTTAACAGTTCAGAAAAACCACAGATGTGTTTATTGGTGCCCTGGATGATCATGTTTGAGTCAGACTAATCAAAGAACAAACTTCTGTACAGTTGAAAAGCACAGTAAACCTTTGTGTCTTCCATGGAGAAATGAACTTACAACTCTGCAGTTAGGGTCCCCCAAGAAAACAGCAAATGGAGGAAAAGATAAACCTCGATACACTGACCTAAAGGATCCCAGGCCCACCAGAGATAATTTGGAAGTCCCGTTCCAAAATTGCTGCTCTGTTCACAGTAGCCCAGACACAAAACCTGCCTAGATTCTTACCAGTAGACAGATGGGTAAATACGGTGTGGTGTACATGTGTGGCAGAGTTTGATTCTTCTGTTAGGAAAAATAGAAACCATGCCACGTGCAGGATAAGGGTCTGAGCTGCAAGCCATCCTGTTAAGTGAGAGAAGCTAGACTCAGAGAGATGAATACCTCATGCTTTCTCACATGTGGAATTTAGGTTCACGCAAGTATAGTGTGGGAGCAAGAGAGAGGCTTTTTAAGTGGGCAGGAGAGTGTAATGGGTGAATGCAAGCAACATATGGTGATACCTAGGTGTGAAAATATCATAGGAAACCCCGTTATTTCATTATATCATATGATACCCCATTCCGAAGATTTCTAAGGTTTGCATGATGCGAAAGGCACTCCTGGCTAGCACTTTTGACTGTGCTGAAGTTAAAGTGGCCATGGTCCGAGCAATCAAGCTGATTCATAGGCTTGTGTGTTTCTAACATTCCCTTCCCTTTCGTTGGTCTCCATAGCCCTTCCTCCCACCTGTCACTTTGTCCTGGTTGTCACTTGAAGCAGAAAACACATTGATCAGATTTGTTTTCCAGTCAACTCTTGCTTATTTTTCCTCTGGTGACCCCTTTGTTTCTGTGGGGCTCAAATTTACTATTCATGAGACCCATTTTAATCAATGACCGTATCAGACAAATGGAAGCTAAGCACTGGTTAGTATGGTGGAAATAAACATGGGCTCTCATTAATGGTGCTGTCTGAATAATGAGTTGAGCGTTGTGTCCTGAGCCACACTGAGAGCAAAGCAGTCTCCTCACTGGAACGACAGGCTGACAGCCACATCTAGGAGTACAGTCATTAGTGTGCCCCGCCATCAGTGTCATGGTACTGTGTCAAATTAGTTAGTGTCCCCTTAGCCGAGAAGCCGGACCTACAAATTATCCTCCCACATCCCTGGAAGTCGTGTTTACGAAACCCCCGCGATCAAGTGTGAGCAAATTACTAACACGGCTCATAAATTAACTAGTTTACAGGCTTATAACATTTTACAAGTAGATGATAAAGGGCCCCAAAGTTCCCCAAAGGCTCTGCCCTGGTGTGAGGATTGAGACAGGCTGACTTTCCCTTGAGGCGTGTGAAGCTGATCCTTAGAAGAGGCACAGCTCTTGGGGTCTCAGTCAGTGCTGGGTGATGCTCGCCCACAAGTGTACTTCCCTTGAAGACAACATAGTGAACTTCATTATCTCATTATGCTGATGAATCCATGACAATGGTCCTTGCTCAGGGTGGCAGTCCTTCTTCAGGAGTTTACAGCTGAACGATCACGGCTTACCCAATGGAAATGTTCTTTTAAGGTATTTTTGCCATTCTTATGCCTTGTTTGAGAAGAATAATGACCACATAGCCTACCTTAGGAGAACTAGGGTTTGTGTGTATGTATGTGTGTGTGTGTGCGCGTGCGTGTCCATCATCATGTATGAAGAGCAAGGTCAGGTGTCATCCACAAATGCTTCCCACATTTTTTCTAAGATGGGGCTCTGAATCCAGAGCTCACTGGTTAGGCTAACGCCAGCAAGCTGCACAGACCACAGACCTCCCTTCTGCCTCTCCAGCCCTGGGATCGCAAGTACACCCCTTCACACTTTTTTTTTTTTTTTTGTCTTAAATGGTTTCTAGGGATTGAACACAGGTCCTCATGCTTTCATAGCAAGCATTTTTATTTTTTTTTGCCTGGGTCATCTCCCAAGCTGCAGAACAAGGATGTTCACACTTGTCTGGCTTGAACAGTCTACACTTTGCAGGCAGCTGATGCCCAGAAAGCAGTGTGGTGATGCCAGTCTGAGCTAATCTGAATCTGGAAGAGATACTCACTCAGAACGTCATCTCTGAACTCCCCTTTTGTTCTGCTTGACACACAACCCACATGGTTTCCAGAGACATGTGACTATTCAAATCATAAATCTTCATACATCTTTTCAGTTTCAACTTCTCTGCTTGATTAATCTGAAAAATGGGTACAGTCACCAAATGCTGCCTGGACATATCGTGGGAAGAGAAGAACATATTCATACTCCTGAAGGGCTTACACTGGGCCTTCATTCTGCTTCTTTGTTTGTTTTTTTCTCTTACAGGATTGCTTCTGTAGGCTCCACAGCAGTGGAGGTGGCATAGTCACCTCAAGGCTTCTGGCTGGGTGACGGGGGAGACAGTGACTGGCATCTAATCTTACACATTCAGAAAGCACTCAAAGGGGAATTGACTGCTCTGTCAGCCAAGTTGGAAAACTCAGAACCCCACTTGGTAAATAGTATACTCATAACTCAGCCAGAGCCACCGAAGCCCACGGTTTTAGTTTGCATACTTACCGTCTGTGACAAGACTGTCCTGGCCTCCACTGGTATGTGAAGTGCCATTGGTAAAGTGACAGATGACCCTGACTTTTCAGGACGCCTGTGTCTGGAGGATGTCGGTTTCCTCCCGGCCTCATCTACAGGGCACCTGAAGAAAGGTTAATGGACCCAAATCTGAAGTGAAATCTTCCTTTTGCATGGATGTGTCTTCTTGCTCTTGCTTCTCAGGACATGTTAGCATTATAATTCGGAGAATGCATCCTCAGAATGTGGCTCCAGAGACAGCGCTGTCTGTAAAGTGCTTGTCCCAGGAGATGAGACCATGTGTTCAAATTTCTGGCACTCACATAAGACAGTGGCAAGTGTCACTCATCCCAGAGTTCGGGAGATGGAGACAGCCCAGTCCCTGGGGCTTGCTGGCCAATTAGTCTAGCCGAATGGCTAAGCTCCGGGTTCAGTGAGAGACCCTGCTTCCCAAATAATGTGGAATTGAGAAAGTTCTCTCAATCTGACCTCTAAACTTCATATACATCATACATGCACACATGTAGAAACACACACGCACACACACACACACACACACACACACACACACACACACACACATACACCCCAAAAGAAAGGAGAAAATAAAAGAGGAGAAGACACTGTGAACACTTAAGAGAACCAGACTCCCTCATGGGGTGTCTCTGCCCTTAAGAGTGACAGCTGCATTCAATTTAATATTTTTTATGTTCCTGATTCTAGAAGGAAAGGGAGAATATTGGGGCTAATTTTGTGTGTGAAGAAAGAAGCCCAAGGAAGCACCCAAAGCCCCTGGCCCTAACCCTTCTCTGCTTTTTCCTCCAGGGTCCTTCTGTGTGTTGCAGTCTTGTGGCATTCTGCAGGCCCCCTGCCAGTGACCCCAGGCTTTTTATGGCTGTGAGACTTATTAAAAGCTCAGGGTAAGTGACCAATGTCTGTGTCACCAAAGGGTGGAGAGAAAATTATGGGCCACCTGCCCCAGCATCGGGCACGAGTTCCAAAGCTGGCAGGCACATGTATGCTGTCACTTTCCGTGACAGTTGTATGATTCTTAGTCATGGGTGCCTTCAGGGCTGGGGATGGTGGTTCAGTGGCAAAGTGCTTGCCTTGCCAGCATGATGGCCTGAGATGAATCCTGTGGCCCCCCCAAAAGCCAGATATGCACTTATCATTGAAGCACTGATAGGTGGATCTGGTGGCTTGCTGGCTTGCTGAGTTCTGGGTCCCAGTGAGAGACCCTACCTCACAGAACAAGGTGAATGACTCCTAGGGAATGACACCCTTGGTATCCACACATGTCCATACATGTGCATATGTACCTGCACAAACATGAATATACATGTGCACACACATTCACACCCCAAAGAACAAACTAAAAGAAATCCCATTTGTGCCTGGTCATGGGTCATAGCGGTAGCATATCCAAATGCAGAGATGGCTCAGATGGTTTCAAAAGGGTCATGAGTGACTCTAGTTACCCTCCTGGGCCACAGACAGGGTCTGTAGCAGTTAGGCACTCCTGTTGTTGGTTAGCAGAATTAACCATGAGAACTTGAAAAAAAAAATGAGGGCCAGAGAGATGGCTCAGAGGTTAAGAACACTGCCTGTTCTTCCAGAGGACTTGAGTTCAATTCCCAGCAACCACATGGTGTCTCACAACCATCTATAATGGGATCTGATACCTTCTTCTGGCCTGCAGGTATGCATGCAGATAGAACACTATAGATAGAGCACTGTATCCATAAATAGATAAATCTTTAAAAAGAAAAAAAGGGTTAATATTAAAAAAAAATGAGTGAGGTTGCTATGTCCCTGTGAACATTGTATACACAAATAAACGTTGAGCTATATTGACCTGGGGGCTTTGGTTTGCTCCCCCATCCTCTGATACACCAAGGTTAGGGTACCATCTATGAACTTGACAGCTCACAGGGTACTAGTCTCTCTGACCTTGAGCAAACTATAAATGTGGAAGAAATAGGAATTTGAAATGCCTGCCATTCCAACCTGGCAGGAGACTGCCAGGCCAAAGCTGGGTGGACTGTATGTGAATGGCTGCCTCCCATGTGAGGGGAAAGCCCTTCCATCTTTCTGGCTCCCCTGTCACCTTCGCTTTCATTTGCTAACTCAGGGTGGTGGAATGTTCTTTTATTTTTGAGTCATGTGGTCTCTGAGCTCAGTCTGTGTTACACTTGATGGACATGCTGTTGAAATATCTCTTTAGTATCAAATATGGATGAAGGGATACACGGGTAGATTATGGCAGGCTAAAGATCAAATGCCAATGAAGAGTGATTAAATTTCCTTTAATCATCAGAATCTGAGAGGGCTTTAAGATCTTCCACCTTTAATATAGGCCTTAATAAATAATAATGCTTTGAATGTCTGCACTATGTTTGAATTTCACAAGTCTTGCATGTCAAAACATATAGACAGGCTCAGCAAATACGCTTCTCTAGACCAGCAGTACTAATTAAGAAGGGAAGTCAGGATTAAACAAACAGGGTTAAGAATAGAAGGTGGGAACTAGAAGCCCGATTTGTGGATTTTCCTAGGGTTTTTGTCCTCCCAGAAAATGGCAGTGCAGTCTAAAGGGGTGTTTTGGTTTCGCTGTGTTGTTTGCAGATGACCACCCCAAAGCAGATGCTCCTGGAGGGAGGTGTGCAAATCTGCTGTGTGTTCTCTGTCATAAAACACGCGTGGGGAGAGTAGTCTGTGCCTGCCGTCTTTCTGCTCTGCCTGCTCTATGGTTTTAGTGCTGTCTTTCCTGGTGGTGGCTGCTGGGTCTCCAGGCGTTGCTCCTAGCTCCTGCAAGGAAGCGATGGAATCAAGAGATGTCAGTGACCCTTCTGGCAGAGGCAGCCCTCTTTGCGCAGCTTCCCCGAAGCTTCACTCATGACGTCTACTCCTTCTCTCTAGATTCCTAGAAATGCAGCCTTAGCTGCAGGAGATGTTGTGCTCCCAAGGAACATAAAGCAGGAGACGCGGGCAGTTGCAGGACTGCTCGGGTGGTTCCTCACACAACATTGTACAGTTGCCCCGGGTCTTGTTTGCCTTACTCGGTGTTGACATTTCTGGGTGCCTGATTCTTAGCATGAACCCTCCATGTTTCCAACAGAGCCACGCTGAGTCTGAGACTTGCTGGGGATCCTCCCCACCTCACGTGTAAAAATTCTAAGTCCCGAATATGCAGATGAGTGTTCATTAGTGTGGTTCTGAGATTTTGTCAGGTTAAGTCATGGTATCCCAATGACGTGGCCAACTCCTGCCCCGTGGTGCTCTCCCAGTATATGGAGGAGACATGGTTGATGGCCCTACTTTCTTCCGCGTTTCTTACGCAGACCTGAAGATGTGACAGTCACATCTGCCATGCCCTCCCATCGGCTGTGGAGCATGTCAGCTGATCTGTTCTTACCTTCGGGTGACAAGTGAGTTGCCCTGTCCACATTTGTGCTTCAGATTGACATGGGTATGCTTTCTTTGAAAATTCTCAACTGTCACAGTGAAAAAGATGGAACTTGCCTTCTCCTATTAGACATTCTCTTTGTCCCCAGCTCCTGAACGTGGTGAATTGCTGTGTTAGCGGGCTTACTTTCATACCTGCCATGGACACAGGACTGCAGTATGCCTCTGAATGTACTGAAGGTAGATTGTCTTAGACTCAGATCCTATTTTTCCATGAGTTTTCCTTAGTAGACTGGACAGACCACTTAACAGCCCTGAGTCCCAAACGTGTCTCGTCTGGAATGTGGGTACTACTTAAGCAGTTAGATGATCTGGTGCTTAGTCTCAGCAAGATGATCCAGACCGGAAAACTCAGTGTAGATTTTAGTCCTTAGCCAAGGCCATCGTTGTGCAGACCACTTCCCAATGGGAAGGTTGGTACCTGCCATCCTGTGACTGGGTTGTAGATAGTTGTCTTGTCTGATAGAACATGCACTTTTCACAATCTAGTACTTGCTGCCCGATGTTCCCTTTAAATAGACATGCATCTTTGGGCAGGGGCCCTGATGCCCATCTACAAGGGCTTCCCAGCCATTGAACCTGGGTGGGTAACTCCATGGGCAGAACAGAGAGCTTCAGGTCCTGTTTGGGTGATGTCTCCTAAAGATGAGCTGTTCTTTTTTTTCCAAGCTGAGGGCCCAGTGCTGCTTATTGCTCTTTGCTCTTGGTTATATTGATCTATTTTCTGTGCCTCAGTTTCCTTTTGTGAGGTGGGAGGTAAAAGTGTCACCTGGATCATAGGGTTATTGCTACTATAATGAGGCGGCTCATTCTCCATGCTCTGTGCCCAGAGCCTGGAACACAGTTGTCAATTTGGAAGGCCAGCAAGGGCTTCTGGGAGCTGCAGTGGGAAATGTTATCCTGAACTTTCTTACTTTCCAATCTAGAGTTTTCTTTTTTTTCTTCACTCTTTTTCCCTTTACTTTTTGGGGTGAGGAGGTAGAGGGGAGAAAAGGGGCCCTGCTGTGTAGCTCAGGCTGGTGTTATGCTCCACGTCCTCCAGTTTCAGTCCCCATAGTGCTGGAATTACACATACACCACAATTCCCTGTCGCACTCTTCGTTTTAAAGGTGACAGGAAAGGCAGAGGCTTGATTCCTGGTGATGTTTGCATGTTCATGTTTCATGTATTAAATTGAATGGAAAGCAAGGAAGAGTGGGCTGAAGAAATTCTTGTTTGGTAAGAACACTTGCTTCAGCCATAAGGACCCGAGTTCAGATCCCAGAAGCCACATAACAAACCAGGCATAGCCATGAGTGTCCGCAACTCTAGAGCTGGGCTCTGCAAGTCAGTGAATCCTGACTCTGGCATGACAAGATCCAAGTTCAGTGAGAAACTGGTTCAAGGGAAGAAGGCAGAAGATCGAAGAGGAAGACACCCATTGTCCACCTCTCACCTCCATATGTGTGCCTGAGAGTACCTCTCTCTCCCCTACAGGCACACACAAAGATGTGCCACAAACATATGTACCACCCAGATGTGGAAGTAAGTACAGTTTGTTTGCTCTGTACTGACTGTTAGGTACCATGTCTGAGACCCTTGGAGGTCCAGATGTCAAACAGAGCAGCAGCTCACTGTTAGAGCCCAAGGCATCTCCTCAGAACCTTGGAAATGGGATGTTCATGGCACTGAACCCTCACTTTGGCCATCTCCCTGGGGACCCATTTCTCCCAGTAGTAGTCAGAGCTGGTTTGATCTGCCTGGCAGTAAAAGGAACCTTGTAGTGGCAGAAAGCCTTCTAGGCGGTTAAATGCGTAATTGACATGTCAGTCCAAGTCTTCATGTTCTTATCTTTTGATGGAAAACTCACATTTGCATAGCTATAAATATCCATCCCTGTTAACACCTTTTACCTGCTCTGAGAGGGTGATAGGTTGCTGTATTGTTCCGTCGTGCCTGTGGTTGTCATGCATTCTTCATTACAGGCTTGTTACATAAAAGCCAAGGTGTAGAGAATGTCCCCTTCCACCTCCCCACATCACATAATTTCTGCGGGTATGATGTGGATATATATAATCTCATACTCTTACTGCCATGAGCCTTGGGTTAGGTAGGGCTGTATAAAGAATCAAAATTGTCATTTAATTTATAGTTTATTTTATCTCAACATATAAAATAAAAAGATGCCATGTAAACATTGTCAAGGGGGCTGGGAAATGGCTCAGTTGATAAGGTGCTTGCTGCATAAGCATGAAGATCTGAATTTAGGCCCTCGGTACTTATATAAAAGCCAGGCACAACTGTGATCCCAGCAGGGAAAAGGCACAAACAAGAGGATCGCTGGATTCTGACCAACTGGTCTGCCCAAGTCAGTGAGTTCCACATTGAGTGAGAGACCCTGCTTCAAAAGATAAGGTGGAGAGTAATTGAGAAAGACACCTGGTATCAACTTCTGGTCTTTGCATATGTGTGTGCCCACATATACATGAATGTATTGATGCCCCCCCATTTCACTTCCACATCTTCACATCCCCCAACCTCACCTGCAGACACATGCACAAAACAAAATGGAAAAAATGAAACACAGTACAGTAGAAGATCTGCCATCCCTTTTGAGGAAAGAAAAGGATAAAAATTCAATGAGTGCCAGCCACTAAAGGCAAGCATACAACGGAGAAAAACTTTGGTTCATCTGCTAACAGGCTTCAGAATAGCTAACACCCAACTATTGAGATCTCTAAAAATAATCTAACACCCCTGTTTTCAAATATCATTTGAGAATGTAAAATAATAATTCTCGGAAGGGGAACTAGGTTGCACACTGGGAATTGGGGTGAGTTATGTTTGCACAGGAAAAGGGCCAGCCTGGACCCACCTCTTTTGCCCTCTCCAGGGCCCCAGGAGTGTCAGCAAGAAGGCCTTGGAGCAATGGCAAGTGTTTGCTTGAGTGTTTTTGAGTTTAGCTGCTCTGTGTGAGTCCAGCCAGGTGTTGTAGGTGCCAGGTGACTCTGACTGAGAGTTGCCGGGACTGGAGTTCTCAGCACCAGCTTCTAGAATAGACTTTCGGTCCTGGTTCATCTGGTGGAGAGAGCCCAGACTTCATCCTTGTCTTTCTGTGTCCCCAGTAGTTGTCTTGTGTGACACATCTCTTCTACATGGGCCTGCTTCCTGAATGTGGTCATTGCTTGGGACTCCTCCTCATAGAAATTATGCTGGGCACCTTGGGGTTTATATAGGCGTGTGGGACTAGAAGAGCGGGCCCTGTGCACCTTTGTCCTATTTCCTTGCAAAGTCCTGAGAGATGAATGCCGAATTCTCCCTTTCTTTTTCATCCCCACCCCCTGCTTACCCCATCCCTGTCATTGTTCCTATCTTTAACCCCTCCCATTTCTGTCACGTTTGCTATCTCTGTCTCCATCTGTCTCTGTTTTGTGGTGGCTCTGGGGATTGAACCAAGGGCCTCCACCCCTGAACTGCATCCCTAGCCCCCAAGATGTCTTTGCTTGTTCCCTCCATGAATTTTCCAAATTCATGAAACATGTAATCATGAGGAGCTCAGCCCAGAACAGTTAAAGCTACCCCATTGCCACTGCCTTTACTGAGGGCTAGCTGTGTGCCAGGTGTGATTCTAAGAGTTGGACATTTATTCTCTGAGAACAGCTCTGACCCTTCTAAAAGTTCCCCTTTAAGATGAGGAACCTGAGTCACAGTGAAGTGCAATTCTCCGTGCATACGTCCAAGTATGTGGATTTGAACCCAAGCCCTGTTTTGCTGTTATCACTGGCTCATAACCATGGCTCGGCGGGCCTTACCTGCATTCCTCTTCTCTCATAGTACTGATATGCAGAGGTTTTATTTTAGCACGTGCCTGGCTGTTTTTATGAATTGCGGGACTATACCTTGAGCCTGTATGCTTGAATGCTTTATCTATACCCTTTTCATGCATTTAAGGTTGTACACATTTTATTTGTTTGCTTGTTTTTGTTGCTAATATAGGACTTATGGGGAGTGAAGATATGTCCTACTGTATTTAGGAACAAGCACATCCTCTTTCTCCAGTGGATGTGCCTGTTACATCTTTTGCATTGTTTTGCTGTGGTATGCTACTCTAATTAACCTCACATCTGTAACCCTCATTTTATGTCGAGTTAGCCTCTGACCAGCCAACGATTGACTTGTTCCGCTCAATCACCTGTGTGAAAAAGTGGGGTTAGCTAGGGTGCCCTGCTCAGAGCACTGGTCCTCTGCTTGGGGTGGTTTTGCAGCAAGCTGGGTCAGCGCATCCTCCTGGTACCTGAAAGCACTCATCAGGGAAGCTCTTTATTGACCACCATAAAAGTATGGCCTCTTAGAGTTAATCTCAGCTACCTTAAGAAAATCAGTAGAACTGTAGATTCGCAAGCTCTTGTCATGAGCAGTGTTAGTAAAACAGGAGGCTGGAAGATGGGCAAAGCCAGTAGTCAGGGACCACAGCTGATCTCTTTCCACTGAAAAGGCTTTAAGTGTCTATTTATATTTTCATGTTGACTCGGAGCAACATGTACATGTGTGTAGCATGTATGCATGTGAATATGCATGTATATGTACATACATGTATATGAGAGTGAGGAGTATTTCTCAGTCACTGTCCACTTCATTCTCTGACGTAGGTTTTCAGCCGAATGCCCAGAGGTCACTGACATGGCCAGTCTGGCTAGAAGGCCATTGTCTTTGCCTATCAAGCATTGGATTTACTGGGAGCTGGGGAGTTCCATGGCCACCTGGCATTTGCATGGATTCTGGGGGTTTGAACGCCACTCCATACGCTTAGACAGCAAGCCCTGTAACAGCTAGCAATATCCCCAATGCCACAGACCACTTCTAACACACTTCTGCCTTCGCACCCTGAGCCTCTCAGTTCTCAGCTCTCAGAGCCAAGTCATTTGACTGTAACTTGTGTGTAGGTGAGGGCATTGAATGGGCTCACAATTTTCAAAAGTAAGTGATAGCATAAGCTTCAAGAACATCTGGATCAAGGGGCTCAGGGGGTGCTCCTAGGTTCCCACCCCAGACTTGTGGCTACGCTCTGTTCGCTGGGGGTACTTTCTGGCTAAATCATGACGTCCTTCCTGCAAATGTTGTGGAAGAACTCCAGCAGAAATAAATCTGTTCTTTTATATTTTCTTACATTTGCTCTTTGTTGCATGAGTATGTGAGTGTATTTGTATGAGCACGCACGCCATGGCATGTCCGTGGAGATCATAGAACAACCCGCATGAGTTAATTCTCTGTCTCCAGAGACTGAACTCAGGTGAAACCACCCTGCCAGCACAGGAAGACTGTTGGGTCTAGTCGGTACCAGACAACTTGGATTTACTGTTGCTGTGATTTGTGTATTGTGTAAACACATGTGGAGATCAAAGGCCAACCTTGAGTCGCTCTTTGAGACCTGTTCTCTCATTGGAACTTCGCCAGACAGCTTAGGCTAACTGGCAGGATAGCTCCAGAGATCTGCCTGTCTCAGCCTTCATAATTCTTGGGATTTCAAGTGTGCACCAACACACTTTTCCCATGAGTGTTGGGAATCAAACTCAGGCATTCTTGCTTGCAAGGCAGCAAGGTAGGCCCTTTACCAATATAGACTCTAGCCCTCTCCCCCACCCACCTTCTGTGATTGGTTCTGTGTGCATCTGAAATGCTAGGGCTGGAGCAAGACTAATATGGGTCCCCTGCCCCTCTGTAAAGCAGTAGGTGGTGTTTCCCAGTGTAAAACATTGATAGGTTTAGAAGGTAGACAGAATCCTAGGGAGATAGACTCTATCTGCGTATGTTAGGTCGCTCGGCTAGTCTGTCATGACCTGTCATCTCTGAGATGTTTCTTGTGACCTTGTCTGCCCAGTATTTGGACATCTCAAGTGACTTTATTACCTGAAAAATGGGCCATACCTCCGAAATCTGATCATTCCTCTGTGCTCCTATGGTTGGAATCCGCACTACTGTCTGCTTCCTTCTTCATACTTCTACCCGTGATATCCATCTCATGTCTGTCACCAGTATTCTGATGCAAGCCATTTCATTTCAAAATTCCACTGCAAGAACAGAAGAAAAGGCTGGTGGGCTGTATCTATGCGGTTGAGGAGGACATTGTTGGCGGAGGGGGAGGCTTTAGGGAAGGAATGAGACCGTGTGGGGACTGGGAAGAAGATGAACATCAATGTGCTTCTGATGGAATATCCGTGTTGGTGGAGTTTCCAGGATTCACTGCTCTCAGACTTGCAGTGAATTTCCCAGAAAAGCTGCCTTACATGTCTGTTGATATGTATCTTTTATAAACAGTTGATTTATTTTTATTTTATGTGTGTGTGTGCAGGCCTGCCTGTATGTGTATGTAGTACATGCATGTCTACTTCTGAGAAGGCCAGAAGAGGGTGTTAGATCCCCTGAAACTTTGAGCCGCCTGATATGGGTGCTGGGAACTGAGCTGGGATTCTTTGCAGGAGCAACAAGCTGAGCCATTTCTCCAGCCCCGAAAGCACGCACAGCTTTTGAGTCTTCCTGGCCATATAAATGATGAGAACGAGAAGCTAATTTCAAAGGAGTTTATGGACATCAATGGCATGCATTCTGCTTCATCAGTCTACTAAATACTCAGTAAGTGAGGAGAAAACTTGCCTGGGTGCATTTCTGGTGAATTAAATTGCAGAATTAATTCCCAGTATCTCACTCCCCTAAGAATTTCCAATGTTGAATATGTTTACATAACACGCATCCTTTGGTGAAAAAATCTTCTGGACTGAGTTTCCTCATTCTTTACCTGAAGACAACCTTCCCAAGGTGTTCATGTTGATACAAGCCATTTTGTTTTGATCTTTTGTTGTTGTTGTTGTCTATTCTGATTTTTTTTTTTTGAGACAGGGTTTTTCTTTGTAGCTTTGGAGCCTGTCTTAGAACTTTCTCTGTAGACTAGGCTGGCCTCAAACTCACAAAGATCTTCCTGGCTCTGCCTCCCAAGTTCTGGGATTAAAAGTGTTTGCCACCACTGCCTGGTTTATTCTGATGTTTTGAAACAAAGTCTCACTATGTAACTCAGTCTGACCTCCAACTCTCAATCCTCCTGCCTCAGACTCTAGAGTCTGTACCAGGGTACCACCACCACACCCAGAGTGGAATATCAACACAGAGAATGCCCTGCAGTTGGTGCCTATGGATTCACTACTCCTTGCTATCAGAGGCATGGATGATTTTAAATTTTAGGGGTTATCAAAGGTTTAAAAATTCATTCAGTTATATGTCTATTGAACTAGTTGATTTAAACATCTTTTTTCATATGCCCTGGGTAGAATTTATTTTTTCTTTGTGCATGTTCCTTGTGTTCTAAAAAATTGAACCTATAAAGGATGATGAGATTTAGCAAAGAACTCTTAACTCTACATGCTTTTAAGGCGTGCCTGAATTAATAAATTTCATGTCTCTCATATCTTCTCCTTGGCCCAGGATCCATCCCCTTATCTGAATCTGTGAAAATGACTTGATTAATTAGGCAGTCTGTTAATTCTGATTACCAAGTTCTAATAGATCAGTGTCCAAGCATCACTGTGCAATTTGGATTAAAAAGCTCTTCATATTATCAAAACAAAATTTACATCCACAGATAAGCATGGTGAAATATGTTACCTTAAAACAATGCATCTCCCAAGGGAAAAAACTTAAAGGATAAAAAAATGATTTCATCCTCCCAAGTTATCATTATTTTTTTTTATTGTGACATTCTGACGATTGTCTTTCATGAGGAAGATCCTTAAAAGGATGGAATTTTCTTTTTAGGTCTGAAAATTATAGCTGAGGTAGCCCGCCTGTGATCCAAGCATGATGGATGCATTGTGTTTTCACCTCAGAGTAATTTAGTGCCATTGCGCGTGCTTATATGCCAGTTCTGACCACGGTGGCCTCTGATATTGGAGTCACTTGTAGAAGTGAACTTTGGCAGTGTGTGGGGGAGGGGTGAGTTTCATTAAGCCTGGCTCTCTTTCACAGCTGAAGGCATTGATGGTTATTAAAGACCACCAGGCCACGCCGTCCCTTCTCCTTTGCTAATGGCTTATTGCTAAGAATAATCAGGTATCACACAGTCTTGCTTCCTCCTTCTCTCCCTCGGCCTCATTTTGGTCTTTTCTTGGTGCATAACAGTGTGGTAGAAAATGCGCAGGTAATGCCAGCGGGTAAGAGCACTTAGCTACACCAGCATTTGGAGTTGAGTTCAAATTCCCAGAACCAATGTATAAAAAAAGTTGGCTATGGGTGCATGCACCTTTGACACCAGAGGTGGGGTTGAGAGTGGGGGCATTCACAAAAGAATCCCTGGAGCAGGCTAGCCAGCCAAGTTAGCAAAAGAAAGATAAATTCGGAAGATGGTGTCTCAAGGAAATAAGACAGAGGCCTGCGAGATTCCCCCATATTGTATGTAGCTCATGTCTCTGTGCGTGTATTCCCCTGCCACACACATACGTCCACATACCCTCCACACACATGCACACTAAAAATTAAGAAAGTGAGCAGGTTGTGTCAACGCAAGAATAAGTTTGTGTGTCGCACGCATCCCAAAAATTTGTGTCTGTAATTGTCAGGTTCCAGTGACAGCTGCAACAGCGAACAGCACTGCTGGCCTCTGCCCCTCCCCCTTCATGTTCCCACCTCCATGCACCCAGGCACACAAGCAATACATGGTTGGTATACGTATACTCCTAGTGCGTGCTCTCTCAGAGGTGCATAGACTGGTGGGTGGAAAAGTCTATACACCAGTTGACTCCCTGGCCCGGCTTCCTTAGCCACATCTGGAGCTGTGCAGCGCTGTGACAGTGGCTAGAGAGGATGGATTTAATATGTATCCATTCTAGGAGTTTACCAAACTCTAGTTCAACATGAGCTACTATATTCAGTTTCTATGGGAAACGGAGACATTGAATAGAGAACATTTTTCTCCCCCCTGCCCCTGTGTGTGTGTGTGTGTGTGTGTGTGTGTGTGTGTGTGTGTGTGTGTTTGAGAGAGAATTTGGGGGGAGGGAAACAAGCATCGGCAGATGTGTATGTAAGCCAGAGATCAACATGAGATGTTTTCCTCCAACATCATCCATCTTGTTTTTTTGAGACAGGGTGTCTCAGTACCTTGCCTGGACCTCTCCAATTAGCCTTGGTGGGCTGGCCAGTGAAATCCAGGGCTCTGCCTTTCTAGTACTGGGATTAACAGTCTGTACACCGGGTCTAGCTTTTGTGTGTGCATGTTTAAACGTGGGTTCTGTGGTGCATCCCCAGGTCCTTGGTTTTTTGCTTAGCAAGCACTTCACCAACTGAGCTATCTTCTCAGCTGAGAAAACGTTCTTCATATTTACTGAGGCATGCTGTTGATTGCTCTTACTGACCTGACCATAGCCAGAGGCACTAAGCTTTAGGCCCCTGGTTTCCCTCCTGTAGTAGCACCCAGTATACCTCTTTGATCTAGAAGACTAGTCTCATATTGAAGGCAGATGCAGAAGGCTCTTTAACTCAGATTAGCATCTGGGGGTTCTGTGAATCCTATTAGTTTTCTTAATTAGGAACATTTGACATTAGTCATAGATGACTCTTATTTTGAAGGGATGGTTGCTGCCTGTTCAAAGGTGAAGTGAGGCTTGGGCTCTCATTTGGCAACTTGAGTGACAGCATGGTACTTGAGTTTCCTGCTAACGTCTCCCTCTTCTAAAGAAGGAACCAAATAAGTGATTTTTTAAAAAAATAATAAAACCCATTCTTCATTATATTAATTCTCTAGTCATTCTCAAAGAAACATTTTGACCAAGAGATGTTATCTGTGACATTTATAGGTCACACTTTCAATCAGAACTTTAATTTATGTTATTTTATTTAACTAATTTTTTTTGTGTTTTTACCATTTCAATCCTGGGCCTCATATGTTCCAGGCTCTCTATTGAAGATCCATATCCCCACTGCTGAGTTCACTTTTGTTTGCTTTTCATTTTATCCTGGGACAGAATCTTCTTGAATCTTTGATCCTCTTGTGTTAGCAATGTGCCTGGATTAAAGGCATGTGCCACCACACCCATCTGAATCTTTAATTTTTATGTGTATGTATGCATGTACGTATTTGTGTAGGTGTGCATGTGCTTGCAGGTGTGTATATGTGTGCATTCAGGTATCTATACATGTGCATGCAGGTGTGTATACATGTGGGATCCCTTTACAGAGGTGTGTTACCATGCTTTCTCCATGGGTGCTGGGAATCTGAACCCAGCTCTTTTTGCTTTCAGGACAAACACTTTACAATCTCTACAGTCCCCCCAAAATTATTATTTTTTGGTATGTAGTACTGTTTTTCACCTTACATAAGGGTCTTAATAATAGGACAAAAGAACTGTCTAGAAATAACTCCCTAAAGGGTGAGATAAGTGTAATCAACTTGGATTTTAAACCTCCTTAGACATAGAAACCCCCTACCTCAGGGGTCCCTAAGAAACCTCAAAGGCAACTTGAAGGAACTTTCTGAATTAAGTATCTTCTTAATGAAAACGGCACTAGAGAGAAGCAAGCAGACTCCTTGCAAGACTGGATATTATTACTGTGTAGCTCTATTAATTGGATTTATTCCTTTAAAATGACCCATGGATGAAAACAACCACCTCTTCTGTGGTCATGGTGAGCAGATGTTTACCGTAATTCTCTGCCCAGTGGGGAGAAAAAAAAAGGCATCTTCGACCCAACACAAATAGCCACGTTGGCCTGGCTCGGTCAGAACCTTGGCATTTGGGTCTTACTTTATATATCACGGCTCCAGTTCCACAAGCCTTCCAAGTGTGAGGCTTAGCTCACCAGCTTTCACATCTGCAGGAGAGACTTGCTCACAGAGATCTATTATGTGAGGGCTTCATTCTTACATGGTTCTTGGCTTAGGCCCTTCCCCATTGAAACCAATAACCCATCTGCAGGTCTCAGTTTTTCCTGCCTCTTCCTGTGAGCCCCTCCCTCTTGCCAGCTTTTGCCTAGGTCTGTGGCTATGCTGTGAGGGAATTGGGGCATAGAAGTCAGCTCCAGGCTTGCCTTCTCTATAGGAGAGCCTGATTTGTTCTGATACTCTGTAAAATAAAAGTCATCTCCTTTATTCGTAGCTTGAGTTTTGCAGGCCTTTCTTTCTACATGTGGGCTTGCTTGACTGCCTTGCTTCTACATTTTGCCCGTTCCGGTCTTTTTTCTGAGCACTAAGTGATTGTGAACCGGTGGAGTCTCTGCCCACACCTGCCCCCTCATGGTTCTGTGCGCTGTGCCTCCTCCACATGGCCCTGGATTTCTCTGTGGAAGAATGCTGCGTGCTTGCGGGCAGGGCAGAAAGGAAACACAACAGCACAATTTTGCTTTTCTTGGGAAACTCCTCCCTTGGAATGGGGGACTCTGGGTAACTCTTCTTATTTTGTTTCCATCGCCAAAATAAGCAGGGATCTTGAATAACACCAGCATAGGAAAAAAAGAAGTAATTTTAAAATTAAGGCGAACATATGTTCATGTTGAGAGAGAGAGAGAGAGAGAGAGAGAGAGAGAGAGAGAGAGAGAGAGTTAGGAGTGGACACTAGCTAGCTGGTGGTTCCTTTTAATGGGGACCAAGTTTTGATTTATTTTACAATCTCAGTTGTGTCCCCACATCCCCAAGCCTCTTCTTTGATTTTTGTTCTCAGCTGATCTCGAGCTTAGTAAATCCAGGTATATAGGAAATTAACTGATGCGTGTCATATAGAATGGAGTTTCGAGTTTATCCCATTCTCCATGGTCTAAGTTGTATCTGCTTTACTGTATCTATTTATTCATGGTGACAAAATAGCTGGTAGAATCATCTAAGGGACAAGAGGTCTTGGTGGCTCATGGTTCAGAGAGTACAGCCGACACATAGGGAAGGCATGGCAACTGGAACAGCCTGGGCACAGCCTGTTGGTGACAGCCGGTGGTAGCTGGTCCTACAACATAAGATGGCCAGGGAGCTGGAATGGAAGCAGGGCTGATACAAACCCTCAAAGACCCATGCCCACCGACCTATCTCTCCTCCCGTGCCTCCCACCCCTAGATTCCCCAGGCGTCCATGGCAGTCCACATAGTGGGGACTGGACATTTAACATTTCAACTCGTCAGCTGCGGGTGGGAGTGGAGTGGCGGGGTGGGAGGGGTTCCCTGTTGGAGCCACTTGACCTGAGATGACTACCCTAGCCTGAAATCAAGGCTGCAATTGCCCAAATAGGATTCTTATTTGATCTTGCTGTTAGAGAGTGGCAGACATGAACCAAGGATGTCCGCTCTTAGCTGTTTGCCTGATTAGCGGAAGTATTCTTTGTCCTTTCATCTGATTTCAAAAAAACAGAGCAGACACAGTAGTTTTCAGACAGTTTGTGGGTGGCGGGTCTTGAAAACTCTGCTAGCTTGCAAAATGGGAAGAAATGTAGGAAAGATGAGAGAGAACCAAGTTCTTACAGTGTTCTCATTCACCTGTTAAGTCCATAGCAGAAGAGGCTTTTGAGGATTTAGACATTTTGCTGGCTTGCCCTGCCATCTGGCGGGATGTACCCAGGCGTACCCTACAAGGCAGGGTCCTAGTTTGTACACGGGTGTGAAGGTCCCTTCAAGAGACAAGCTTTGCCTGCTCCCGGTCTCTCTTCCCCACTGTTCCTCTGAAGGGGCAGGCAGGACTTTTCCTGCTTCTTCTCTCTTCTCTGTCTCCCTTCTCTCTTCTTTTCTGCCATTCTCTCTGAGGAGGCAGCTTTTCTGTCTCTCTGTCCCTCTCCGTCTTTCCCTTCTCTCTTTCCTTCCCATTCCCTTTATCTCGATAAACTCCACACTCAAACTCGGTCAGGTCAGTATGGCATATTTGTCTGTCCCTCACCCACCGCATGGTTCTCACCCACCAAGGGACCCACTAAGGTCCCCACTTGTGTCACTTACCACGAAGTTCACCAGAGAACTGCTTTCCCTCTGTAAGTGAAATGCCTGGGTCCCTAAAATGTAGTTGCTGTGAAAGAGAAAGCCCTGGAGGATTCTGGGTATTGGCATATGTCTACAGTGTCAGGGCCATAGGGGCATTAAAGGGACTTGCAAAAACAGTTAGCTTGGTTGTGTCTGGGTCCGTTTGTGTAGTTGTGTAGTTTGCTAGTTTGAGACATACTCAGTGTAGTTCTGACTGCCCTTGAGCTCATCTCCAGCCTCTGCCTCCCAAAAGCTGGGCTCCCGGGCCTTTGCTAGGATTCCCATAGCTCATGTATCTAGTTCTTTTCTGCATGTGCAGAAGACACATCTGGATGCCTTCCTAAAACCCATGAAAAAGCCCTCAGCTCCCTAATAACCTTTTATTTATTTATTTATTTATTTATTGAGTTTTAACACAGTAGATTTAGTAACTGGTAGGTTGGGTCCCAGTATGTATTCAGTCTGTTCAATTAAAAAATAAATCTAAGGCTTACGTACTCCGAGTAGGGGAAAAATAACTGTAACAGTCCCTAGCTATCCTCTCTCCAAGGAGCCATCTCCTTGCTGACAGGAGTCACTCTGTACCTAAGAGCAGGGCCCCCTTTTCAGTCCTTAACACTGCACTATGTTCTGCTTTTTTTCTTCCCTGCACAGCTACCATCCCTGTGTCAGTGAAAAGTAGGCCGGGCCTGAGGAAGGTGCAGGGCCACACTGGAAATTCTCAGGAGTCTTGTTTAATGGTTATAACGTGCCTGTTTATCCAGTCCTTCCACCGTGACACAGCTCGGCCCATAAGCAGCATCCTGATGCCATCTTTTTGAATCCTTCCCAGATGAGGCAGTCACACTCACTGCCCCACAGTACGGATGAGCACACCGAGGCTCGGGAAGGTTAGCTGTACTATGCGGCCTGGGGTTAGGGAAATAGGAAATGAAACTGAGCAGGGAAAGCCTGTCATCATGCAGTTAAAAGTGAGGCACCGGGACCCCTTCCCAGGTTCTGGTGCTGTGTGCAGCTGTCTAAGATGGCTGCCTTCGGGGTAAGCAGGGTCCAGGGAAAATAGATATTCTTGCTCCTTCTTGTCTAGTGTTGTTTTTTAATTCAGAATTTTAAAGACTTACTTAATAGTCAAATGAGAGCTTGTTTGTTCTTTAAAATTCGTGTTTCTTTCTGTTCTGCCGTTTTGATTCCTTAACCAGCAAGAATATGGGCCCTGCCCGCTTGGCTTTCCAGGCTTGGGATTTTCCGTTTCTTCTTCCACTCTGTAAAGGCTCCCATGACTCCCTGTGGTCAGGAACCAGGGCCCCTCTCTTCTCAGTGACCCCTCTCCGCCTTTCTTCTCCCACCCCAGCTTCACCCACTCTGATCTTGGCAGAGGTGATACTGGTTGTTATTTATTATGGGGTTATTAATTTATGCATCATGAGAAGAGAGGGCTCAGGAACCTTTGGGGAGTATCCTAAGAGATACACTATTGTTGTGTTCATTTGCACATTAGGAAGGAACTTCATCTTAACGGGAAAGACTGCAAGTCTCACAGCAAGGTAAGTACTAAGTTCCCAAAACTTATATTCCTGAATCTAGGACTTTCGACTCAAAAACACTGGATTCAAACTGGGTGTGAGTGTGTGTGTGTGTGTCGGGGGTTATGTTTCTAAAGCTGTATCTTCTGCTAACTTGTGATCATAACTTTTTTTTTTTTTTGAGACAGGGTTTCTCTGCATAGTTTGGAGCCTGTCCTGGAACTTGCTCTGTAGACCACTGTGGCTCAGACTCATGGAGATCTGCCTGCCTCTGCCTCTGCCTCCCAAGTGCTAGGATTAAAGGGATGCACCACCACCACCCCAGTTTATCAAGAACTTCTTAAATAAAGAAGTTATGACCTCTGTGAGTTCGAGGCCATCCTGGTTTACAAAGTAAGTTCTAGGACAGCCAATGCTACACAGAGAAACCCTGTCTTGAAAAACAAAAACCAAAACAAACAAAAACAAAAAACAAAACAAAACAAAAGATAAAACTCTTTGATAACAAGTTCACATTCCACCAGAAGCTCTGATGGATGCATAATTTTGAGGTAAAATCACTTCAAACTTGTATCTTTACTAGCAAATATCTGGTTGTTGGGGCTGTTGAGTCAGGACGCGTTGGTGGGACTGGAGGCTGTGTAGTTGAGTCAGGACGCGTTGGTGGGCTGGAGACTGTGTAGCTGGACTGCAAGCAAGACTTTATGCTGCGACCCTTTTCTTTGTTAGTGTGCAGCTATCGGTTCCCGCCCAACACACCTTTCCTCAAGTCTCACGAGCTTTGCTATGTTTTCTGTTTGGTCAATCTCAAGATATTTCCTTTGTGAGTTTTCTTTTTATCCTTCGGTAATTTGGTATTGTGCTGTTTGGATCTCCTTGTGTTTGTGAGCGTCAAATTTCTTTCCTGATTTCTGATTGTATCCCATTGCAATTGAAGGACTTAATTTTCTTTCCGTGTTTGCCTCAGCGTACATCCCCTCCTGAGGAGGGCGGTCCAGAAACATGCGTTGTCTTTCATTAGGGGAAGTTTCCTGTGGCTGGCTGGCGGGTCTGGCGGGTCTGGCGGGGCTGGCGGGTCTGGCGGGTCTGGCGGGTCTGGCGGGTCTGGCGGGGCTGGCGGGTCTGGCTCCTTCTTAGCCCTGTTTGTCCTCCTGTCTTCTTTTTCACCTTCTGCCTCATTGTCTTCACTTAGGATAATGAGGGTAGTGATTCTGGCAGCTATCATGAAGTCCCTTCTCTGTTCGGGTCCATATGTTTTTGCTTCTTGTTCTTTGGGGCCTCTCTTCCCAAGGGTAGACTTTCTTGAGAAGTTAGAAATGAAGCATCCCTGTAGTGCCACCCATTCTCAGGATTCATTCAGATTTCTGTTTTAGACGTGATCCAACTTAACCGTAGGCCTGTAGGTCTGACATGGGGCAGCCCTCTAACACTGGGGGAGATGTGCCTCCCTTTGTATGTATGCAGAAGTGAAGGGGCAGTGGCTTATTTAGCCAGTGTATTATTTTGTTATTGTGGGCAGCTGGTGAGGTCCAATTGAGGCCACATCAACATTATCTTCAGTGGCAGATGACCGGGGCTTCGATTTACCCAGGTCCGTCTTTTCATCTTGACTGTTCCAGAGCTCTGGGTAGACTTGGCCTAACTCAATACAAACATATTCCATGGGAAAAATATGCTTTTGATGTTTCAGCAAATAATGATAAAATGTAATTTTCTCACTCCTGAGTCTGTGACTCTACAGCCCTCTTTGTGTGCTGGCCACGTGGCAAAGTCCAGGTGCAACTGTCATAGAGAAATTGCTTTTCCCCCAAAGTACAGAAATGTGAAATAAACCAATTTGGGCACAAGTTGTGTATGCTAGATTTACTTAGTATCTGCCGAACATCTCTCTGCGTTCGTCGTGTTAGGACTAATCAAAGAGTGAGAGGAGCCTAGTTTCTCTGCGCCTACATAGACGGCGCTTCTGCTGGTGGGTTACACTGCCGTAGTCAGATAGTTCTTATTTTCTCATTACAGGAGCACTGCTTTATTTTAGATCCGTGTCAGTGGGAAGATGGAGTGGAACTGATGTGAACACACTTGTGCACAGAGAAATTATTTCTCACTGCAAGGGTTCTGTTCAGACAGTCTCGTGTAGCTCAGACTGGCCTTGAACTCACAATGCAGCTAAGAATTACTTTGAACTTCTCCTTTTACCTCCACCTTCGGAGTGTTGGGGTTACAGGCATACGTTACATACCTAGTTGTCTGAAAAGTTTTAAGTACTTATTTATCTTTAATATTAAATATTTATGTACCCATCTTACTATCACAAACCATATCTTGACGTTTACTAATGGATAGAATTGGCTCTGGTAAATTCACTTTGAATAAAATGGGATTTCTTTCAGAAGAGTGTATTTATCTGTTAAAATTGTTTCAGTAATAGATATGAATGGTCTGTAGAGTTGGTCATTGATAGAAGACAAGTAATTTGTCTTCTATCAATCAATCAAAAATTACCCTCTCATAATTTGCTTCGAACATGGACTGATTGTCCTTGTCATTTGTGTCTCAAAGTGCGACCTCTTTACCTGCTGGGTTTCCCAACAGCTGTCAGCTAACTGCTCCGATCCCAGACAGCCACTGGAGTTCCTGGTTCCCAAATAGGAAGTAAACAGAAAATCTTGCTAATTTGGGCCCAGTGGGAACCTTCTCCCTGTAATGAGGGACTAATTTTGAAAGCACCGAGACATCTTACAGAATGAGAGCCAAATTTTTAAATGATCTGAGAGAACTAATTGAGAATGGTACTTAAGAAGAGTGAGATGCAAACACACGGAAGAATTGCAACCGGAGAGGCGAGTCCTCCAGGAGTCTGAATAATTATGCCATCTTAGTTAGGTTCCTGCGGATGCGGATCTGAGCGTGGGAACCATAATGCACCTTAGAAGACAGGTTTGTGGTTGAAATGCTCCTGATAGATTCTGACAAATTAAACAGTGGTGAAAACGCTTGGAAGTTCTCCAGGCCCTCAGCATTATTGCTGTCAGTGAGCTAGGAATGGGTGGTTAATTTGCGGCCCTTATCATTCTTCCGATGCTCCTGTTGGAAATGTAGCCCTGTGCGGATCAGCTCAGCGGGGTGCTGTTTTTGTTGTCAGCTACCTTTGACATCATAATAGATTTCAGTTGCCAAATCTTTCTCCATAGACTAAAGTGGAAAAGAGAGCTGTGCAGGATATCTGGACCCGAGCCAGGCATGGGTAAACACAAATAGATCTGACATGGAGAGGGCCTCATTGGAGTGAAGGAATCCGATGGGGTTCACTTTCCTTTTTATTCTTGCTGTCGCCTGGCACCCTGTTTCAGGCGAACACCTTTTATTCCGACTCAGAGCATGGGTGCTTTTGGTCATGTGTCACTTTATTGGGGGGAAACAGGTGTTGTAAACCCAACTGGTGATACACCACCTGTTGCCCTGGACTTGGGGTTCTGGTGTGTGCGTGTGTCTGTGTGTGTGTGTGTGTGTTTGCTTGCTTTTCTCTTTGCTTTTCTTTCATTATATTTTAAGCATCCGTTTCATTACTTGAAAAACAAAACATAACGACTTCCTCTCAAGATTATTGAAAACATGGTTGGAAGGATATTTCAGATAGTTGAAATATTTCTTCTCTTTATTTCTTTGTTCATTTTTAGTTTAGGCAAACTTCATTCTTCCACTTCTGTGGCCCTGCTATTGTTCAGCTGACTACTGAAGAGCATTGATGAATGCCTGCTTTTACCCATTTGTTTCCCAGGTTTCTCATTCTTGTCCTCTACATTACTTTTGAGGCTGCAGAGATGGCAGTGGCTTAGAGCACTGGCTGCTCTTCCAGAGGACCTGGGGTCTGTTCCCAGCACTCATGTGGCAGCCTGTACCACTCTGTAGCTTCAGTTCTGTGGAACTCAACACCCTCTTCTGGCCTCTGTGGATACTGCATGTGTATGGTATGTAGATATACATGCAAACAAAAGCACCCATGCAGACAAAATAAAAATAAATCTCCAAATTGTGTGCGTGCATGTGTGTGTGTGTGTGTGTGTGTGTGTGTGTGTGTGTATGTGTGTGTTTGCTGGTGCGTGTCTCAGTGGCTGTCCGTGGGAAGAGAGTATAACCTTGTGTCCTTCCTGAGGAATGCTGTCCACCTTGGTTTTTGAGACAGGCTCTCTCACTGGAGTGGAATCTCACAATGGGACGAGCTGGCTGGCCACTGAGCTCTAAGGGTTTGCCCATGTCTCCCTTCCTACCTCCCTAGTGCTGGGTTTATATACACATGTCACCAACTCCGCCTTTTTATGTGGATACTGGGGTTCAAAGTTGGGTCCCCATGCATTCACAGTAAGTACTTTACAGACTGAAAACATCCCTCCAACTCCCTAAATTGCCTTCTCTAAAATTACTTATTTTTGTTTGCCCCTGCTTTTTATATAACACATACTTTTGGCAGCTCTCACTTTGATGTGTGCGGCCATCTAGCCTCCAGTCTCTCCAGTGTCATTTACCCCACCACACGAACTTTTATCTTTCCTTTTCCTGGAGTTGCTACGGAGGCACACAGGGTGTGGAGTAAGCTCACTGCGAGCTCAGCAGTAGCGCAGAGGTGAGAAAAGGTTGATGTGAGGATGGAGAGTAGGGGAAGGAGCGCTTCCTGGTGGCCCTTGTGTCCCTTAAATGTCATATTTGTCCCTTTGGCAGAGATTCTGTTGCTGCTTTGTGATGGGGCCATATCTGCTCCTGATGTCTAGTAAATGTTGACTAGTAATTGAAATGATTGGTTATCAGTTCTTCCACGGTGAGAAAGGGCTTATTAATTTTTGCTTAACACAACTGTTTCACCCTTGGGACGCAAATGTCAGGGTACCATGCCAGGTAATCATGCCTGTTGGGTTACTTGGAGTTCCAAATATATAATGGTGTACAAGATTCCACACCCTTCATCATTTTTTCTGGGAGATGTATGTGCTTGCCATTACTTTAAAGAATAGTCACCATTCATATATCTGACATACAATACATACAGTTTGATAATGCATTTTATAGACATAGACTTTAAATATTTTAATAAAGTACACTGCAATAATAGAAAACTATTACTCCATGCTCCATTGCTCACATGCCACCCACAAGACAGTCTGATCCCAAGTTTTCTGCGCAAAAGTGACTTATGTCTACTGAGCATTTTCAGCATGGCCCATATATGCAAGTAATTACATTTTGAAGTTTACTTTAAAAGGACATTAATCTGGTCATGTGTGGCCACTCTTTTGGATGATATTCATATATGTGTGTGTATAAACATTTGACTGTAAGTTATTTTAAGATGGGCACTCTTGGAACCAACATTTAAACCAAAGAAATCACTGTTCATAGCCCTGGGGGTGTTTTGTGTATGTTGCCCTGTTTTCCTCTGGCATAGCAACTAAGTACAGGAGTTTTGCTCTACTCTGCTTTAGCAGTGGACATTCTGTATAGGTATTGCTGGAAGGTCTAGTCCCTCTTCCAATAAATGGTTTCCAGCAGGGAGTAACAGCACAGGAGGGCGTGTCATCACCTGAGAGGTAGAGGCAGGATCAGCCTTAACCACCTAGGGAGTTTGACGTTAGTTCCTAGTACATGCGACATTCTGTCTCAGAAACAAAATAAATCAACATATATACAAATGCACGCACACACAAGCACATGCATTCACGCCTGTGCACCTGTGTGATGTCAGATTTCTTAAGATTTTGGGAAAACTTTTCTTCCCTTCCTTTCTTTGATTTTTGTTTTGTTTTTTGGGGGGATTGTCTTACTGTGAAATCTTGGTGGGTCTGGCGTTCACTCTGTAGTCCTGGCCTATCCCGCAGTTGCCAGTGTTCTAGCTGAGCTCCAGACTAGCCTGCTTGCAGTACAGGCATGCACTAGCACTCCCAGCCTAGTTCCTTTAAATTGCAACCTTCAGGATTTGGATGATTTCCATCCTTTGATGGCTTACTCAGAGATGAAAACCTTTCTTATCTCAATTTAATATATGGTTTATTATTATTTTTTTTTGGTACCAACTAGTTTTCATGTCAGCTTGACACAGGATAGAGTCAGTGGAGAAGAGAGAACCTCAAATGAGAAATTGCCTCCTCCAGATTGGCCTGTGGAGAAGCCTGTGGGGCATTTTCTTCATTAGTGTTTGATGTGGTAGGGCCCAGCCCATGGTGAGTGATACCATCCCTTGATAGGTGGTCCTCGGGTGTATAGGAAAGAAGACTGAGAAACCATGAGGGTCAAGTCAGTAAGCAGCGCTCCTCCATGACCTGTGCTTCATTCAGTTCCTGCCCGGACTTCCGTCGATGATGGAGTGGGATTTGGAAGCCTAAGCTGCTTTTGGTCAGTGCTTTATAAAAGCAGTAGAAACACTAATGGAGACAGCACCAATTTAACTTCTAGTTCTTTGAAGTCATTAATTCTTCTGTGTGTTTGTTCTTCATCCCTAATGGACTCTAGACTTATAAAATGAATCCTCTCTTCTTTCTCTCCTCTTTTCCAGATTCAATATCTAAATTACACTCTGTGTTTTTAAGACAGGATTTCACTATGTAGCCCAGGCTGGCCATGAACTGGGAATCTTCTTGCCTCAGGCTGATATGTCCTGGCGCTATAGTCATGAGTCCCTGTGCCTGCTAGGTGCTTCCGTCGTCTCCACGTCTCAGTTTGCCTAATTCTGATCTATTGCTCTCCAGGTCTTGTGTCCTACCCTGTTCTTCATGTCTTTGAAGTTTTTGTGGACTTTGGATTAAAGACATAAAAGTGAGAGTCTTTTCAGAGCACGCTTTCATTTTCTAAAGAAGTCTACTGTTTCTTTTTTCTTTATTGTGTCTTTCATTTGACCTCAGATTTTCTGTTGTAGTATTATAGGTTCTCTTTTGAACTTTTACAGGGGCCTCTTCATTTGGATGGTGTTCCTACCTTCATAAAGCTCTCTCTTCTGGGCTGTGTTCTACTCCTGTCCTTCTGACAGGATTTTCTAAAAGTTACTGTCTTCTATTTTCTTGAGTCTTTCTCTCTCTGTCAAGAATGCTATGGTTCTTAGTCTGGCAGATTTTTCTCCCCAATGAGTCCCATGTTAGCAGAGACCCAGGGGTTCCATTGTAGAATGGCAGAACCATGATATCCTGTACTTTCAGACTTTGTGCAGAGGAGCCATTTGCCCTGAGCTTTTGAAAAGGGGGCTCTGTTAGTTTTCAGTCATGTGCTGTGCAAGTATGTGTGAGTAGGCACATGTACTCGGAGGCCAGAGGTAAACTTTGGGTGTTATTCATTAGAAGCCATCTATCTTTTAAATCATTTTTTAAATTTTTGTTTTACTTTCCAGGCAGGATCTCTCATTCGGCCTCTGTTGGCTGACTAGCAAGCCCCATGGTTCTACCTGTCTCCACCTTCCCTGTGCAGGTATTGCAAGCAAACACCACCAAGATATCTTGTCATCAACCTTGGTGCTCATGACCGCACAGCAAGGGCTTTACTGACTAGGCCATCATTCCCAGCTCCACACTTTGCATTGTGCAGCAGTTACCCAGGCTTCCGATGTGTTGCAGAATATTTGTTTAGCATATAAAGATGTGTTGCATTTGTTTAGTTATGTAAAAGTGTGTTGCTGTTTTACCTTGCCTGCCTAATGCACCTGATTGGACTAGTAATAAGCTGAACAGCCAATAGCAGGGGAGGAGGTATAGGCAGAACTTCTGGGCAGGGAGAATAAGTAGGAGAAGGAATTGAGGGCTCAGGAGAAGGAGAAAGAGATGACAGGGAGACACTGGGGGAGGGAATGGATAAGCCAGCCAGACATCGAGGAAGCGGGAAAGTACTTCATACAGAATGAAAGAAAGGTAGAATGCCCCAAACCAAAACACAGATGAATAGAAAGGTTAAAATAAGTTTAAAAAGCTAGTGGGATGGGCCTAAACTAAGGCTGAGCATTCATAATTAAAAAATAAGTCTCCATGTCTTTATTGGGGAGCTGGTTGGCAGCCCAGTGAAAATGTCAGCTACACCCTGCTCTTTTGTGGCTGCCTTACCTTCCAGTCCCTTTCCACGCTTTTCCCCTCTGTCTCTTCCCGTATGGATCCTGCTTCTCTGTTTGTCTTGTTGCCTCTGCAGCTTCTCCACGTCTTCTGTACTACGATGTTTGTGGTGAGATCAGCCCCCCCACCTGACTTATCTGGGAACATGACCCTGGGTTCTTGGTGGCATTTTCTAGCTGCTGCAGTTTTTTGTGAGCATGGATTTGGCGGTGCTCTGGCACTGCCCAGCCCAGCCCTCTCTTCCTTTGTTGAGGCTAGACCAGGCGAGACTCAAACATTGTCCTCCTGATTAATGGAAACATAGGTAACAGGTATATTTTCTCTGATACTCCATCCAAAACACTTTTGTGTTATTTAATATTCCCCCAAAGCCTCATTTGAATGGATGCATGATATTCCACTATTATAGAAACGTAGGATAATTAAGAAAGCCCATGTATCATTATTGGGCATTCATGTTTCAGCTGTTCATTATTAATACTGTTGGGGCAGCACTTAATGCAAATTTCTTTTAGCTAAGTCTTTCAAATTAATTAAATGAATTTATTGGAAGTTAATTGTATCTTTGTCTGTAGTTACTTAATTGTTTTCTCTATTCTTCGGTTTTGAGGATTCAAGTAGATGCAGCAAAACCAGGACTTTCTGTTGAGTCTGTAACTCAACAGAAACTTGAGTTACAGACTCAACACTTTTTTCCCCCTTTTAAAGTGTTAGGATCCAAACTTTCCTCACCAGCTCTGCGGTCTGTCATCTTCTCAGAGGAGACTTTCCTGACTTGAAATGTCATATGTAAAATTTTATGGACGTCCAGGAGTCAGGAGCTGGAGAGATGGCTGAACAGCCAAGAACTCTTCCTGCCCTTCCAGGGGACCTGAGGACCGTTCCCAGTACCTGTGCTTCCCAGCACATCACTGCTCACTACTCTGGCTGCAATGGGTCTTAAGCCCTCTTTCTGGAATCTGCTGGCACCCACACACATGTCCAGATGGCAGCACTCACAGACACATACATAAAAGTACATCCTAAGGGATGGAGAGATGGTTCAACAGTTAAGAGCATGGCTACTCTTTCAGGGATTCTGTGTTCAATTCCCAGCAACTATATGGTGACTCACAACCATCTATAGTGGGATCTGATGCCCTCCTCTGGCATAAAAGGCATACATGCGTGTGGAGCACACATATACATAAAAATAAATAAATCTTTAAAAAATTAAAAATGATAAATCCTTAATAAAAATCAGAATACAAGAGTAAATAAACGATTTCATTATATTGTGCCCTCAATGAGTTGTATGTATTGACAAGATTAAATGATTTAAAGCAGAAATGTCAAGGAAAACTGTGAGGTCACTGCACCCTCCAGATGGCAAAGCTTTTTCCCAAAGAAGGGATCATTAGAAGTGTGTAAGCTTCATGGGGCCACATACGTCAGACCAGGTCACCCTAGCTTGAGAACTCAAGCTCTGTGCTTCAACTCTGCACCGAGAACAAGGAGGAAGCAGCAGCCCCTTCCTCCCATGGCACGTGTTCTCAACACTAAAACTGCACCCTTAGTGTTACAATACGTGAATTCAGGTATCAGACTTCACACCCCAGCCTGACTCTCAGAAGGCTCCTTCTTTCTCTGCATGGGTCTTCATTCCTGATTTTCCTTTGTTTCTGTGCTTTTTGTTAACTCTTCCTCTCTAGTACCTTGTAGCCACCCTGTCAGGTGCCGTTGTAGATGGTGAGAGGCCATTTCAGCTGTCACAGTAGGTGTCACAGGGTGGTGAAGAAGTTCATCAGGTTGTCTTACTGATCAGACAGTGGGCCATGGCACTCAGGTCCAGGAAAGCCCCGTCAGTCACAGGTAGGTAGTGATGCGGACAAATCTGAACTTAACCACAAAACCATCACATTCTTTAAGCCAATATAGAAGCCACCATGGTGGCCAGTTACATGTATCTTTGCTGACTCTCCCCACCTCGTATCAGGCTGTGCTGAAGGCGGGTCTCAGCCTGAGCTCTGGGAGATGACATGGTGTGTTAAGAACCTGGAGTTAGATGGTTGGTGGGCAAGTCTCAGAGACTCTCCTGCCTTCCCTCACAACAGTGGGTGACGGGCACACAGGAGACCTCGCGTGGCTTATCACATGGCTGCTGAGAATTTGATCTCAAATCTTCACGATGGTGCATGATCTATTTTTTCCCACTGAGCCATCTCCCCAGCCTCTCTGGTGTAGTTTCGTTTGATAGTGTGAGAGGTATTTGCAAGGCCACATAGGAAAGAATGAGAGAGATATCAGACTTCCCTTATCAGCCTGCGTGAGTAATAGAAATAGAGACAGTTATGTGCATCTGATTTTTAAATGTGTTCATCATAATTAGCAAAACAGTTAAATTTAGATTAGAGGTGCTCTGAGATTCTGAGATATGTTGCCATCTTTAAACACATAATGTGCATGCATGTATGCGTAGCTATGATAGGAGGGAGTTATATCTCTATGAGTCATTGACTCAGTTTGTTCCCTTTGCTGTGACTGTCCTGTTGCCTGATCTCTATGTGTTTTCAATCAGTTCCTTGCTGTTGCAGCTGGTTTTCTGACCAAGCGAGTAGATGCCCCCCCCCACAGCCTGCTTCAGGTCTGCCTTCCTTGATCCCTCTTTGGAGTGGCCCCCTCTTGCTCAGGCTTTGTTTTTATTGGTTGTCCATGTCTGCCTCCAGTTTCTTCCTCTTCCTCATAGATAGACCTGAAGGCATCCTTGCTCCTCTTCACTGTGAATGACTCTTTACCAATACTTTTGTTCACTATGGCTTTGTGTTCTCAAACTTTGCAAGACACATTCAGGCGGAGATTGAGGCATTGGATCCTAGAACTGAAAGAATGTGTTTCTAAGCTTTGCCACTTATTTCCCGTCTACCTTATTACTACCGTACTGGGCCTTAGTTTTCCCCATCTGCCGACTGGGAGTAAGATGATTGTAACAGTGGCCCTGACACACATTGCACATTGATGTTTTGCCTTTGTCTTCTATTGCTCTCATTATAGTTAAGTGCCTGCCTTTCTCTTGCTTTCTGTTGCCCATTGTACAGTGGACTCCTTGTGCCTTCTGAGTCATTTGATCACACACCACCTCTCTTGCCTCTGCCTTTCTTTCATTTTGTTCCTTCCCTGCTGTTCTTGGTAGGTTGAGGCATTTGCTGACAGGATATTTTCCCATTTAAAGCATCCAGCCAGTGAGCATGAAGGAAAGTCTTTCTCATGGTGGGTCTTTGAGAGCAGGAAGTTTTTCTAGAGCATTTGCATAGGAAAGCTAGAGTAGCCAGCCACAAGCTTTCCCTTCCTTCCTTTCCTCCTGGAGACACTGCTGTCAGTTGTGTGATGAGAGTGAGGATACCTGCCTCAGTCCTGTTGTGAAGTCATAACAGCAGGAGTCAAGCTAGGCGGCTCCCAGGAGGGTTTTTTGGCTGCCATCACTTAATGACATTGAACTTAAGATCCTTGCAGTGTGTCCAAGTGATCTCTGTTCAGCTGGAAACCAGCCTTCTGCTCTTGCAGCTTCATCTGTCCTCACACTGGAGGTACAATGTCTGATCCTCTCTCTCTAGGCTGCTCAGAAGTAGTGAGCCTCAGTGCAGAGGAGCCACATGGTCAGGAGACACCCTAGATACTAGAGTGCGCTGTGATTCAGTCAATGAGGGGATTCAATGTACCTTCAGCTTACAGTGGTTTTGACTTCATCGGCATTATTGAACATTTGTAATTACTAGTGTGTTGATATTTTCATCCAGGCTTCTTTATTGTATATGTTTCCCTCAGAGTTTCTCTGCATCTTCTCACAGGACAGTTCCTCTGAGTGAGGTCTCCCTCTTGGTAGCAGGATCCCTGCTTTACACCGAAGCCCTGGGCTTACCATGCTTTTATGGTAGCAGAAGGTCCCATTTCACTGTGCTTGGACGATGAGGGAGTCACAGATTCCATGTGCACACAGCTCCTTCCTGCAAATGCCTGTCAGATTGTTCAGTACTTGGTGGAAGGACGGGGAGGATGAAGGAAGAGAAATGGTGTAGGGAAAGTTGTTTTTCCTGTTTAAGAGGAAGAAGTAGGATCTCAACTATGTCAGATACCAATTTTTCTCATCTGAATGCTGAGGGAGAAAGATTGGGCTGCCGTCAGCCCAATAGCGATGCATTTTATCACCAGGTATGAAAACACATCTGGTGGTTGCCACACAAAGAATTCATTTATCAGATGTTCCCCTGACTCCGACTCCTCAGATGTTTCCTGCAAACCGATGTCTTGTGTAGGTGATTTCTTTGTAGGCACATGGAGGGCAGCTCTGGGTACTGCGCTGCCATTGCTGCTGGCTGGCTCATGCTGAACCCAGTGGTCAAACTGCTTTTGGAGCAGAGCAGAAGGGGACTCCTTCCTATTTCACGCATGTGTCATGCTTTAAAGGTTTAGAAACCACAGAAGCATGCCATACATCGAGGCCTTGTGTAAACTCACAGCCTCCGACCTGTCGGTCTTGGACTGCACATCTTTTGCAGATACTTTTATTTAGTTTCCAGCTTTAACTGTGAAGATAGTTTATGTAAGCCTCTGCTGCATTCGTATCCTTTCGGAGTGAAGCGGGACAGCCCCAGCCTGCATTCCCAAAAGCAGCTGTGGCCTGGAGCTGGGCAGTGTGCTTCATCCTTGGCAGCTGCCTGGTCTAGAATTTGCCATTCTTCTCTGGGATGCTTTGGTCATTGCTGTGACTCTCTGCCCCGTGAACCCTGGCATTTGCAAGCCTTTATGTGTTCAAAACTAAATTGCATGTTGAACGTGTCCTATGGCCTTAAGACAAAATGAAGAAAAACATAAAAATTTTTAAATCTAGATATAATTTTTGAAATCTATACTGTATTTGCTTATGTGCATAAAGTAATACTTGAATATAGCTATTTTTCTATGACACAAATGCAAGTAATGGAAATTATGCATTGTATGTATAATTTCCTTTTGTGTGTATATAAGCACATTATGTTTGTATGTATGAATGTTTAAATGTAGAGGCCAGAAGACAACCTCTGGCGCCTTTCACCTCAGGAGCTCTCTACCTTGCTCTCCTGAGACTGGGTCTCTTATTGTCTTAGGATGGCTAGCTGGCACGCAAACCCCAAGGTCTGTCTTTCTCCATCACTCCAGCCTTTGGATGACAAGTTCAGTCATCATGCGTGCCTGGCTCTTTTGAACTGGTTTTATGTCTTTCAAGATGTACTTTATTTTGAAGCCATGTTTGGGTGTGTGTATCTGTATGTGGGTATGTGCTTGTGACAGCAGTGCCTGTGGAGGAAGGGAATCTGATGCCCTGGAGTGACAGTTACAGGCAGTTGTTACTACCTGTGATGGTCTCCATGAGATGTTCTCCCTCGTTCAAGGCATTTGAACTCTGGAGACAGTTAGTTCCCAGTTTGTGATGCTGTTTGAGAGCTTTAGGAGGTGTGGTCTTGCTCGAGGAAGTACATCAGTGGGGGCAGACCTTGAGCTTTCAGAGCCTCCTGCCATTCCTAGTACACTTTCTTTGCTGCCTGTGTTTGTTTTAAGATGGGCACTCTCAGCTTGCTTTTCTAGAGACCACGCCTGCCCACTGCTTCCGCACTTCCTCCCTATGGTGGGCTCTTATCCCTCTGGAACCAGAAGTCTAAAGAAACCCTTCCTATTATTAGTTTCTTTGGCTTTTGTGTTTTACCACGGCAATAGGAAAGTAACGAAGACGCTGCCCACCATGAGTGCTAGCCATCAAAATCTGCTCCTCTGCAGAAGTTATGTGCTTGCTCTTAAAGGCTGAGCCTTTCCAGCTCTGTTTTGTTTGTTTGTTTGTTTGGGAGTGCCACATATGAAACTCAGACCCTCAAGCCTGTGTGGCAAGCACTTTCCCGCAGAGCTGTCTCCCCAACCTGGATGCCGTGTACATAGAATTTCTGCTTCCCCGAGTAGCATCTCACTTTAGTTTGAGGTTTTCTTTTTGCTGTTGAGAAATTGAAACCCAGGAAGTACATGGTCCTTTCAGGCTGTGCATCTAGCACGGGAGTCTTGGAGCCCAAACTTGTGTCTTTTGACCATGCCAGCCAGAGAAGTCATTAGTATTGAGTGAACTCTCTGAGTTCAGAGCAGAGCTCAGAGCACGTGTCCTGGCTATTGTTCCTGCAGGTGGAAGCTTTAAGCACAGTGCTTTAGGTACCAGATTCTGTAAGCTCTCTCTGGAAAGCTTTCTGTGTCTTCCCTTGGGTCCTGACTTCTCCCAGCACCGTCCACCCGCATCCAGGCTGAGCATCTTTAATCTCAAAGTGTGAACCCCAATGCTTCCAGATCAGAAGCGTTTTCAGTGCTCACTCGAAACCACAAGTAGAATGGACTACACGTGACCTCATGTGACAGATCACAGTCCCAAGTCAAGCACCCTAAAGATAGTGTATACCATTTCTTTCTCACTGGGTGTATATGAATGACACTTGAATCTCTGTTTTATATTTGGGTACCACCTTAAAGATAACTCCTTGTACATGTGCAAATATTCTAAATTCGAAATAAAATCCAAACAAAATAGTGAAAGCAGCTCGGCGGGGCCTGCTCAGACTCCGCCTTTTCCAGCTTCATGGACCATTCTAGAGGTGCTTTCAGGACCATGGTGGGGGCCACTTCCAAACATCACCTGGGTGTATCTGTCCTTGTAGATTGCAGTTTACCTAACCTTAGTTAACACTAGCACAGAGTAGCAGTGGATTATATTTTACCTTTTCTCTTTTGTATGTGTGTGTCCGTATGCCATGCATGTGGAGACCGGAGGGGCAGCAGAGGTCTGTTCTCCCTCCATGTGGATTAAGCTTTGGTTCTGCAGAGAGACCTTCACCCCCTGCACGCTGTATCCCGCTTTCTCTTGCTGCATATATTTTCCGTGTCCCACTCACTTTGTCTTAGAAGCATCTTGAAATGCCCACCGACCTCTGTCTTGCTTTGTATTGTCGTCTTCGATGTGACATGGGAGGTCCCGTGTCTCTTGGTGGCACCTCTGCTCTACACCCTTCTGGTACGTCTTCATCCTAGCTTAACCTCAGTCCTTGTTACTCGTCATCTGCATTGGTTTTCAACCCTAACTGCACCCCGTCGCCTGGAGATTTTGAAACCACTGAGATCTGGGACCCATGCCCAGAAACAGACTTAATTCACTTGGGGTAAGGGCTCTGCCGTCAGCACTTTTCATAGCTTGGCGGAGGAGTTCTCGGGTCTGTCTCTAGAGGTGGCAGCCTAGGCTCAACTTTGTCAGCATGGGTAGCCCCGGGTTAAACTCTACCACTTCCCTGTCCTTTTTCCTGGGTCAAGTCCGGAACCCTGGGTGGATCTGTGATTTCCTGTGATTGAATGCTGACCTCTCCACCCGTTTGGTCTCTGGCCTCTGCCGCCACATACATCAGCCGGCAGCTCTTTTCTTCTAGTGCTTCACCCCCAACTTGGAACACCCCTGGTGCGTGTCATCCTCCATGGATTTTTTTTCTCCCACTAGGGGAAAACAAAGCCTATGGATGATTGAAGGATGCCCCACCCAGTAGGGAATCCTCTCTGTTGCCTGGTTACCTACAGTGTATGGAATGGTCCTACTTGTTCTTGACAGTTCCCCCCCCCCCGCCCTAGTCCAGCGCTGGCATGCAGAACTCTGTGTAGTTTCGAACAGCTTCCGTGTCAATACTGTCCACCACACTAGTTGCTCTCCATAACTCAACAAGAGCTGAGTTTTTAGCTTGGTCTGGTTTGAGTTAATTTAAGTGTGGCTAGTGACTACTATTTTGGCCAGCCTCAGTCTTAATTCTCAGCTATTTTAGGGCAGGGGCCAACTGTCAATCATTTTCCGGAAATGTGTTTACTAAACACTAGAGGAGTGCCTGACTGATGTAGGTGTTGATGTGGCTCCTGCCTGTAATTCCAGCAGTGCTTAGACCAAAGCCAGAGGACTCTCAGTTTGACGTCAGTCTGGATATCTTGAGATCTTGTGTAAAACAAAAAAGTTGCCTTCTCTTATTATGCATCACACATAGTTATAAATCCTGTAAGTATAAAACAGATTACCATGTTGGACCATCGCATGGGTCTTATAATTCCATTAATAAGATGAAGAAATCAAAGATCACAGAGATAAAATGGCTCACTCACTTCATCATCTCAAGAAATAAGATTAGAGTATGTCCTCCAGTTGCTTTTACTCCCACTGAAAGCAACACTTTTTTTTGGTGTGTTTGGTTCTGGATCTCTACGTAGAGTCCACATGGTTGCTGCAGAGGTTGGCCTGCACATTTGCTGACTTAAGAGATGCAGTTGCATGAGTCTAGGGTGGGCTCTGACGGACAGTAGCTTTCTTAGCTCAGCGGCATTCCCAGATCCTCCAAAGGCGAGAGGGCGCTGGTGTGGCCCCTGGCAGCTCCCGTGGCTTTGCAGGCTGTCTGTGAAGTAAAGTTGGAGTGACTCAAGGAGGGTATGTGGCGGTGTTATTAAAGCTGAAGTTAAGCAGACCACAGTTCAGAAGGACGGCATTACAGCTCATCTCAGACCTTAATGCAAAGTTGTCATATAACCGGAAAGCAGGCGGAGGGGGGTCCAGAGTTTAAATTAGGGTGCTGTTAGTAGAGGGAGGGTAATTACATTTTTGGTGCATAGCGAATCTCAATTGGTCGATTAGATTAAATTCTTATAGCTTCCCCGCTCATTCTATTTCCTCTCCACCGTGTTAGGAACAATAAGGTGATTTCACTTCGAGGCAGTGTAGGGAGTTCTGTTCAAATTCTATCTCAGTCATTCACATAAATATCAGCCATGATCCATTTCTTCTATCTTCAGAGGCATGAGCAAATACTATGCAGACACGATCTGCTTGGCTGCACTCTGTTGAACATTTGTGGCAAAGGGCACAAGGATGGAGAGCGTTGGTTTTATGAGGGAACCAAAGAAAGAAAATTGATGTTAACTTTGTTTACTAGAGTTCTTCAGTGCTATTCATTATGGTCTGTGAAGTTCTTTCTACAGACTGGGCATGCTAGATAGGGGGAGACATCACCGTTGATAGGAAATGGACTCATTCCTGTCCACATGCACACTGCAGGTATCGACTAGCCAAAGAGACCTGATTTAAAGCATAAATAGGGAGGGCTTCTGATAGGGAGGGGCATTTGCAGCATTGTTCCACTGGACTGGTAGACTTCTTTAGTCAGAGGGCAAAGCTGTATGGTAATAGGCTAGACCTGTGTGGGGCCTGGGGATGGGAGCTTGCAGGGTATATATGTGTATTGACTTGTAACAGAATGGAACTTAAAAAGAGTCACAAAAAGGTTCTGCAGGTGCCAAGATCTTCAAAGCCTCTGGACATTTCAGCTGCGGCCTCCTCGTTTAGGGAACCAAGAACTGTTTAAGGCAATGTGGCACATGCATTCAACCTTCAATATTAAGTATTATAATATCAACTCAGTGGTTAAGAGCACTTGCTGCTTTTGCAGAGGACGCAGGTCCAGTTTCCAGCATCCGCATGGCAGCTCACAACTTTCTTGTGTTGCTGTGAGCATCAGGCAGGCACACGGGTCACCTACTTAGATGCAAGCAAAATGCACATTAAATTTTTTTTCCAATTGTCTGTAAGAGTAAAGGTGCTTGGGACTCTGATGATAACTTTTAAAAAATTATTCCAATATCGAAAAAAATAAAGTATGGAGTATTCTAACGTGGATAATGTAGGATGCTTTAGGGCAGCGGTTTCAAAATGGAATGAGTTTTGAGGTCTTTGGTTTACAGAATTGCGTTGTTTTCTAGATGGGTGGCTCTAGAGTTGGGAAGAACCACTGGACTTAATGTAGGTGTCCCTGGGAAACAGCCCATGGTAGGCCCAAGAGTCTCAGAGGAAGTGGAGAAGAGAATGGCTCTCTGTCTGGCTGCCACCATATCCATGCAGCCACAGTGAACCATGGTGTGGGACTTCACCACCCCTGATCAGTGAAGAACACACAAACTAATACCACCAAGGCCCATGACCTGAAGGCCGCCTACCCTTCCACTGCAAGGGGTTGATTCTTTGCAAGACCGGGCTATGCACTTGGCCCCTGATGACACAGGTGCCCTGAAGATTATGAAGCAGAGATCCGGTTGGCATTAGTCAGTCATGTCCTTTGTGTAGGGCATCATCTATAAGAACATGGCAGTACTCAGTAATGTTGGGCATGCAGTCTTCACATGACCACCACACACAGTGCTGACACCAGCCGAAATAATCTGAAGCCTGGGACAGTGGGAAAGACTCACCTACCGAGAGCTTTTGAGTTCCCACCCTCAAAGACAGTGAATGGTCAGACTAGATCCTAAGAAAGGAGAGTGGGGCTGAGGCTGTTGAGTTCGTGAAGTCAGACGAGCTGCAGTGTTTGGTTCCCTTCATTGCCCGGATATGGCAGTATTTGCTGAGACAGAGCCTGTGGAAGAAAGAGGGTAGAAATGGGATTGCTGAACAAGATAACAGATAATGGAGAAGCCCTGTCAGAGGGAGACCATTGGAGATAAGGTCCATTTTGGAAGAAGGGGTGTCAACTTCATGGAGTGGACATTATCAACATAATCCAGAGTGGCTGGGAACTAGAAAGCAGGTGTCAGTGGCATCCTGGGAGCTAAGTGATGGGAGAAAGTGAACTAAGTGAGTTAGGGAACGGAGACAACTAGCTTTTGTGAGAAGTTTCTAAGAGTGGGGTGAGGGAGATGGACCATTTAGTAAGAACTTTCTGGGGAAGTATGGAGATCAGCCTTTGATCACCAGGAACTCACGTTAAAAACAAACCAAACCAACCAATCAAAAAACTCATCACAAACCGCTGACAAACAGGCTCGTTGGTAGCACCTGTCTTTATCCCTGTGCTAGGGAGTCAGAAGGAAGAGGACTCTGGCTTTGCTGCTCAGCCAGCCTAAGCCACATTGTCAAGCTCTCCATTCAGTGAGATGCCCGCCTCAAAACGTTAGATGAAAGTCTCTTCTTCAAGCAAGACACCCAATGTTGCCCTCTGGGCTGCACACACAGTGTGCATGCACACTCATATGTACTCACGTGTATATTTGGACATACTGAGAGAGAAAATTCTCAAGGTAATGTGGGGGTTGAGAGGATTATTTTATTTCAGAGCAGAGCAAGAATTGCAGAGTCACATCAAACTCTTTCTTAAGCCTTACTCAGAAACCGTTAAAACTTACAACATTGGGCGCTTTTTAAACTGACATTTAGTTTGCAAGAAGTTAGAGGTGTTTCAGAGGCAGGCATGGGATTGGAGAAATGGCTCAGCGGTTAACAGCACTGGTTGTTCCTCCAAAGGTCCTGAGTTCAATTCCCAGCACCCAAATGTTGGCTCATAACTCATTCATTTGAGATCTGGTGCCCTCTTCTTGCCTGCAGGCATACATGTAGGCAGAACACTATACACATAATAAATAAATAAATCTTAAAAAAAAGAGGTAAATATGGAATATTTTAGAAGCAGGTCAGTGGTGTTTACACCCGGTAGATTTTCTGGTGTTTTGGTATGGTTTGGTTTTTTTCAAGACATGGTGTCTCTGTCTGAGAACTCAGAAATCCACCTGCCTCTGCCTCCCAAGTGCTAGGATTAAAGGTATATGATGCAATGTCTGCCCAGCCACCCAACAAATCTTTAAGATCCATGAGCAACAGCAACACTGCCATCACTGCCCTGCACTCGGAGGCTTTTCTCATTAAGATTCACTGCTGTAGAAGTGCTGGGGTACTAGGGTGTCAAGCATGTAGTGGTTGTCTCAAAGATGTTGTGTCCTGACAAAGATGTCTATCAAAATGGGGTAGGAAAACAAATCTTGATGCCTAGGCTAGGTGGTAGTCTTCTAGAAAATCCCACCCTGGCTACATTGCCAGCCCCCTAAAGCCCCCCATCAACCATGGGAAATACAGTCATTTTGAAATGTTTCTGCCCTCCCCTCTTTGGGGTTCCAGTAATTCTATCCTTTTTATGGCCATCCCCTCATCCCTAGATTTGTGTGTGCCTTCCTAATGGAACGCCTCTCCACCCCCAGGAACCATGTTAATTTACGGTGTATTTTGGTATTCCATGGGGTGAGTGATGGGGAGCGAACACCACTTCTCTTTGTTTCACTCTTTCTCGCTCTGAAGAGCTTTTTACTACCGGGTCCTTGACATCTCCCACCTTACTGTGTCTTCCAGTTATCTTTAACTGGACCCATTTCGTCCATTAGCTATTCTAATCACCTCAGGACGGTCAGATTTACAGGCAGCACATGAGAGAGAAAACACACAAAGCCAGCCTGCCTTTCCTGATGTTCAGCAGCAGCCTCCCTCTGAATACTGGGAAAGTTTATTTGCTCTCTCTGAGGGTGCGCTAAGTGATTTTGCAGTTGGAGTGCTGCGGCCTTCTAGCACTTAGACTTGCATTTATTAAATAAATTTGTTCTCCAACTCAAGTGTTAAGTGTGTATGATGAAACCTCAAAGCCGATTTCGGTGATTGCAATGTGCAAATATTTTTTAAATTATGTAATTAAATAGGACTTGGCCTTCGAGGTCCACCAAAGTAATTTATTAATTGAATCTGATTTAATTGTATGTTATTTTCGTTTATTCAAGGGAAGAGCCCTGCCTCTCTTACTGAGATAGGGACCTCTTGTGTGCCTTGCCACTGGAAGCCCAGAGATCCTCTCCAAGAAGTCTTTAGCACCCAATGAAATATTAACCAAAGAGCGCTCATTCCCCTGTCCCTGAAGTTGTGTTTGGATGCCTGAGTCTTGGTGGTTTCAAAGGAAAAAAGAAAGAAAACAAAATCTTGTGCGGTAGAGTTATTGTGATCTGTGGTTTTTATCGTTAGGTTATTTTTAAAGGGAGTCACTCCTTTCTTTTAAATTGTTCTCAGGGTTACTTGCCTGAAAAGAAAAGCTCCTTTAATTCAGTGTTTGCAACATCTCGCCGAGACCAAAGCCATGCGGTATCTGTTTCCTTCAAATGTCGTTTTAAAGGTATTGTGGTTTCGGAGCGGCAGTTTTGAATGAAAAGTCTGTAAACTTAGCTGCTCTTGCTCATATCATTTTTATACTCTCATGTCAGACCAGAAGGCTGCGCTCCATTTATTTTTCACTGTGTATTAGGTCTAGGTAGTTTTTTTCCTCTTTGGAAACATATGTTCTTTGGGATGTGTTATAGTCAATGCCTAAGAAAGTAACAATAGGGAGGGCTACCAAAATGGCTCTTAGTTGAGTATTGTATTTGGAGGGCAATTAACTAAAAAGGAACTAACTTTTAAGGAGAATGGGGGGTCCTCACATCTGTGTTTTAAGAAATGAAAGAATTCAGCCATACTGTATCAAGTCATGTGAAAAACAGGAGCTTTGAGAAGCCAAAGTTGTTTTCCCAAAAGGAAAATATTTTTTGTTGCTATTAAATATAGTTTATATTGCTACTTTGGAACTTTTTTTTCAGTGGGGCCGTTGACTTAAGCTCTTAGTTACTCTTACTGTATAGAGACGTCTTTGTCTTCTGAGTCTACTTTTGTGAATTCTCATTTACTGTGTGGTTGTGGCTCAGTATTTATTCAGACCATGTGGTACCACACACCTGATAAGGTGACAGTGTGGCGTCATAGAAGCCAGCAGAGTGTGTGGGTGACTTTCGAGTCATGGTGGCATAGAAGGTCTCCGAGGTCGGCAGAAGCAGGCATCATGGGGTTCCCACCCTCCCATGCATTCCAGCACATAGAATGGCTCAGTGCTACTGTGGACACGTAAGATGAATGATAGAGAGATACTCATTCTTCTTACTGATTCTGAAAATGGAGTAGGATGTTCGAGCTGTTAGAATTTCCGTGGTGAATTTAATCTAGTACACACATTGTTCATTCTTCTTGGTGCCCGGGATCTCTCTCTGAGAACTGCTTGGCAGTGTAGTATTTCTTCCTGGCTTCTAAAACAAAATTGCACATAGCTAAGTGGCATCTCTGTCACCAACAAGGAGCCCGCATGGGGATGGGGAGGGACTTCTCCTTCCAGCTGGGGATTCTTGCTGGGTCTCAGAACAGAAGCCATTCTCTTGCCTTCTAATGGATTCTTCTACTTCACTCTTGTTGTTGTTGTTGTTGTTTGTTTGTTTTTGAAACATGACTTCTCTGTGTAGCCATAGCTCTCCTAGAAAACTCATTCTGTAGACCAGGTTGTCCTCGAACTCACAGAGATTTGCCATTCTCTGTCTCCCAAGCGCTGGGATTAAAGGCGTGCACTACCAGCAGCCGACCACTCTATTGCCTCTTGATGACGGTGTAAGGAGAGCCCCTTCTCTACTTCAGACCTGCATTGATTAAGAGGAATTTTCTTGGAAACAAAATGAAAGGCAAATCTGGGATGCTAGGAAAATAGAGGTGAACGACCTTGTAGAATCTTGCCTTCCATGCACAGGCCTGGCATACACAGTCTGAGACATGCGTGACTCCTCCCTCCACTGAGCTCTCTGGGTCCAAAGGCCTTATTCCTAAATGCCGTACTTACACAACTGCCGTTTCCAGTCACTGTCCTTCCAAGATTCTTTTCTGTGTCATTGGGAATCAGAGACCAGCGGCCTTATTCTTGTTGTTTGGGTCCCCACCACCTCCACAGAATCTGTGACCAATGATGAAGTGGCTTGTCTAGACCCTCGGAGGGTACCATTCAACCCTACTTGCTGTCTGTTCTTTCCCATAAGATTTCTCCATTTGAGCTTAATAATCCTTAGAAGTCTGAGACACACTTTTGCAGGAGAAATATGATTTAGTCACAGAAGACACACTGCATTTTTTGAGTCCATCCCAAATTGATTCTTGGTATATATATAATGGTCATTTGTTATTGACAAAACTTAGCAAGGGGATTTCTGGTTAAGTGCATCTTCATTTTCTATTTTTAAATGATTTATTTATTATGTATATAGTGTTCTGCCTGCACATATGCCTATAGGCCAGAAGAGGGCACCAGATTTCATTACAGATGGTTGGGATCTACCATGTGATTGCTGGGAATCAAACTCGGGACCTCTGGAAGAGAAACCAATGCTCTTAATCATTGAGCCATCTCTCCAGCCTCTCATTTTCTTATTTTGAGGCATGTTGTGCTCTTTTTGCACCTTCTTTTTCCTCTTCCACCACCAACACCATCAGCATTACCACCACCATCACTACCACCACCACCATCAGCATCATCAATCACTGACAAAGTCTTGTGTTGTGAGGAGAGAATTCTGTGGTAAGGCTCATGGAAGGGTGTCCAGTGCGCAGAATGCCTTAGCAGTTAAATGAAGGACTGGTTCATATAAAAAGGCTTGTTTCTGTGTGGAAAATATGAGCACCCCCCCCTTTTTTTTTACATGGACCAGGTGTGGATTAGTGCCCTGAACCTTTTACCCTGCCATATTCCTGCTTGTAATTCTTCTGAGGCATAGTTCAGCCAAGTCAAAGAAATGTGTTATTAAAGGTGAGCTGAAAGGCATTTAAAAAATAAACAAACTGTTTAAGATCCTAAATCAGCAACAGAATCTATACACATAGACTTGAACCTTGCTAGAAAATGTGTTTCAGTGCCTTCGGGTTCCAGACCAGATTCCTCCCCTGCCTCCTCTGAAGAGCTCCCCTAAGTCCTTCTGGGTCATTTGGGGGACAGGCAGCCTCCACTAACCTTCATCATAACTCCTTTCTTACTAATGAATTGCCTCCACCAAAGTGGGTGAGACCCAAATAGAGGTCTCTGACTCTTCAGTTAATGTTGAGGAGAAAAAACAAGAACTCTGACTTCTTTTAGCCCTTTGTGTGCAAGCACGCAAGCTTTGCTTTTCAGCCAGTAGTGTGCCGGGCAACCAGAAATAATTAACAGCCTGTTGAAATAAAGTGCAGAAAGTTTTAGATTAAGTTAAGGTAGCCCTGATCAGTGACTGATCTTTTATTAATAACTTTCTTGAGGTGTCAGGCCCTTTGTTCTTGCTAATGCATTTGTTCCTCAAAAGTGTGTGATGGACTGTAATTAGAGCCCATTTTATGGACAGGCACACTGAGGGATAGAGAACTCAAAACAACTTGCTTGGTAATGAAACAACCTTGCCTCTCTTTTATGGGAGAGTAATCAATTCCTTTCTAATGTAACTTTAAGCCCATGTTCACCAGCCTGGACACAGCTCTGTTCAACATCTTAGAGACATGCTCTGAGAGACTCACCTTCCCCGCCTTTTTAATGCTTTCTATAGCAGAAAAGGTGGTGGGTTTGGCACAGCCCTCATCTACAGCTCTCTTGAATGATTTTGTTTCCTTGAAGCCCTATGCTGACAGGTCCAAATCACCTGCCCATTTCAGCTGTTCTTAGAGGCACTGTTGCTTTATGTACTAGAGAAACAGAGTCGTATGTAGAAGGCTGTGCCAGGCTTGTGTCCAAGGTCCTTTTCTTTGACCAGATTTGTGAGATATTTGGGGAAACTATATGCTCACCAAGGTGACAGCTTCCTTAATGTCTTTGTTAACTTAGCATCTTGAAAATGTCAGCTCTTTTCTAGCTAGGGCGTTTCCGAGTGTGTTCTCGTGGGAGATGGAAGTGAGCTTCAGAAACACCAAGGCTTGGGTCAGAGTTGAGCATAGACAGGGGCCGAGATCTGCAGATGTCAGGGGAACCAGGAAGAGAGGCATGGGAAGGGAATGGGTTGACAAAGTGCCAGGAACAGTTGCCTCATCACTTGGGATTTCTCTGGTGACCAAGAATTTGGTTTATATGTTCGGGTCACTCATAGACACTTGGGGGTACATTTCTGCCAAGTTTCGCAGTTGAAAGACCACTAAAGGGAAGACTCGTAGTATTTAGAGGTGGTTATTTTGGGAGAGGAGACTTGGGAGTCTTTCCGGCCGTGCTGGGAAGGCCCATGGCTTTATTCATGAGTGTAAACATGCTTACAAGATTTAGCTGTGGCGTCACTTCTGCAGGAATGAGGTACGGGGATGCGTTTCTGCAGCTCACGAGCTGGTTTCCGTCATTCCCTTGTTTTTCACTGGTCCTGTCCCACGGAGAGCTGCTGTTCACGCCCAGGGATACAAAAGGAAAGTCAGATAATGCCCCTACCTTCATGGAGTTTGTATATTGACGTTTTATCCCCAACCAAATGTACAGTTAAGGTGAATCCCCTTGCTTTCTTTGTTCATTATACTTTCCCTAAAAACCAAACCGAATCTGTTTCACTGCAGATGGGAGCCACTAAGAGCCAGATGTGCTCGTTGTCAGGCTCCAGCTGTGCTAGCCTGGGTCTGGTAGGCAGCCCTGAGTTGTGTCTGCCAACTGGGGCCCAGACACTGGTACAGACTTAAACAATTAGTTCAATACCTCATCCGGTGGCGGTGGCTGGTTTCACTGTGTGTGTCCAACCGATGACCAGTGATGTGCAGGGCCGAGACCTCTGTGGGTAGAAACACCCGGAACAGAACCAAATATGACTTTGCTGAAAGCCTAGCTCCTGAAAGTTCATGTCCACGGTCAGTCCCCTGTCTCCCGCTGCCCATGTAGGAAATCCAGGGGCACCGTAGAGCCGCCATGGCTCTTTATTATCTTGCTTTCCTCTTACCCCCCCCCCCCCAGGGTGAGAGGCACCTATTGTGTTGATCTTATCCAAACAGAGGTTTCCATTAAAAGTCCTAGTTTCCACCTTTTGGAAACATCTGACCCCTCAACACGGCTGGCTGGGATTTCACCTGGCCATACTCTTGTCATGCATGTAGGAATATCTCATAAGTGTAATGTATCAGCCTACCTGTGTGGAAGCTTTCAAAAGTAAGCTGTAGAGGACTTGTTTTAATCGCCAGGCAGGTCTTGCTTGAACACAGGAGAATCTTGGGTTTTGGTGCTCTGTAGTCTAGCAAGCGCATAACTACATAGTAGTTGTTAATAACTGTTCACAGACTAAGTCACAGATGACTAGATCCCAATGAGGAGGGGGGTGATTGAGTTAAGGTATCCAAGTCTAGCAATAAGCAGAAGGGGGTGAGCCACCCTTTTGTGCCCCAAAACAAAAGGCTCTAATTGTTATAACTTCAGGATCATTTTTTTTTTCACATGTGTCTGGGTAGAGACAGCTTCTAGCAGAAAGCACAAGATGGCAGAGGTGAAGGTTTTGCAGGTCCCTTTCTTGAAACTGAACCCCTAGATTCACATGACAATGGCTTTATCGCAGTGAAATACTCAGAAGTTTTTCCAAGAAGTCCCACTGTGACTAGTGACAATAACAACAAAGTCACTGAAGTGGGGGAATTCAGAATATATATATATAAAATCAACTTTAGCCTCCTGGCTGCCTTGTGTAAATTCAGTGTGCAGGAAACATAAGTAAAGCCATTTGGTTTGTGGCATGGGTGTGGGCGGGCTCAGGGGGCGGGGATAAAGTTGAGGCATTGCTATAGTATGAGGAGAGCCAGATGGCTGCATTACACATCTTTTGTGTTCTTGTTTGCTTCTTAAAGCAGTTGCAGAATTTTGCCCTTGGCGATATTTTCTTCTTCGTGCCTTCGTGTTCTGCTATGAATTTACTTTTGTCAGAGTGCTTTGAAAGAAAAACCTTACTGGGGGTATTTTTTTTTTTTTAGCTTACATTATGAACTTGTGAAGTCAACAGTGTGCTCATAGCAATATATATATTTTTTAAATGTTAAGTGTGTTGGTAAATAGTAGCAGGATCAGTTTTTCTTTTTTCTTAAGTGGTGACTTCAAGCATATTTTATATCAATTCCGGTAGAGATCTCTGCAAAGGATGCATGTGGAATTGATGATGCGTAGATGGAGGTGGATACGTAGAAAGATAAAGAGTGAGGTCTGTCTGATGGGAAACTTACTTTCCCCGTGCCTCACTGCAGGCTCTCAGGTTGGAGTTAACCTACAGGGCTCTGTTGCAAACCTGACTTGGTTAGTGTTCAAGTTGTTGAGAGTAGGTTAGTACAGGTTGATGAGTTTTGCCCAAGTGTGTGGTTGGCATGTATTAGAAAATTTATATCTCCCTATATTTTTATATGAAATTCATATAGAAATCTGTTTGTTTTATACTAAATGCAAAGCATCTTTTAAAGTCACTGGTGGTGAAGGGTGTTTAACATGCTGTCATTACTTACAAAGACTGACATTTTATCACTGGAGGCTTTAATAAGAAATTACTTTAGGGCTGTTTTCCCTCTGTCCCATCCCGGTGGAATGTTTCAGGATAATAAACATTTACACAGCCTTCGCTTACCTCTCCTTGGATGGATGATGGTTTATTCTCCCATAGTATACAGGTTTGGAGTTTGAGTTGGGAGCTACAGTCCCTGACTAGCAAACAGAAAACCTGTAGTCCCATTCTTATTGAATTCCCTGTTAGTCACAAGTCCGAGGCGACCCCTTCCATTAATGAAGCCATTATAGGCATCGTATCCGATCAGCTCTTGAAATGTCTCAGTAAGTCTATCTTACAACGTTAAGAAGAGACTCGGCAGACTTAGAAGGTCCCCATCTGGACTGTGGAGTTCTTTCACTGTGAGATGTTTTGCCTTTTTGAGATAGCTCTCGCGTTTCTTCATCTGTTCAGCCCAGAGAAGTGCATATGAAAAGTCAGTGACTCCAGCTCCATCTGTTGTTATTATTTTCCGCTGATAATTGGCTTGAACAATGAAAAGCCTGTGTCTGGAGCCTTTGAAACTGTACACCCTGTTTATTTTCTGGAGCTCTAGCTGCCGTGGCCTCCCACCCTCCCCCTTCTTCCTCTCTCTAGGTCACAGCAAGTGGAGCTTGTGTGAGGATGACATCTTTGACTCTGTACATCAGTACATGTCACTCAGCCCGGAGAGCTTGCATACGGATTTCTGTCCCAATCCCTGTCTGTGTGGTTGGCTCCTGTGTCTGAGAGCCTTCCAGCAATAAGCCCAGGCAGAGCTACAATGCAGGGATCTCTTACCTGGGTTGTCGTCTTTATTTCACTGTCCTCATTAAAATATTAATTTAGAGTACAGTATCTAATACCTACGGAATCAGATGCCACGTCTAATTGTACAATATATTCAGTGTCATCAGGTTCACGCAGTACAGCTCATTAATACCGATTCCGCCTTCCACACTTCCATTAGCTTACTCGGTGTGCTGTGGGTGAGCTAGGAAACACAGCGACCTACCTGAAATGCCCAAATAGTTGTTAGAAGCAACACTTGGGTGGGCAGGAGCTTTTTCACAGTGATAGATTGATTATATTTTTGCTCTATGTCTTGCTTGATAAAGGGGAGACTGCTCTCACGTGTGGGGATCTTGGAAGGTCAGTTCAGGGGAAAATAGTGAAGAGAACAGGAGACTTTAGCTTCTCCAAGACCTATGTTTTGTTCTGTGGGATGTTGGTGATCTTTTTATTTGGGTTATTTTTTCTAGTAGCTGCCATTGCCTATGTTTGAAGTAGGCTTTCGTTTTAATATTTAAAAAAATTCTTTAAAGGGTGGATCTTTTGTTTTTGCAGCAAATGATGAGATGACACCCCTCTCTCCTGGTGCAGTGCTTTCTCAAAATAGTCTACAAAATGTACCATAGACGCATGCTGTAAAGCTGAATTGCTTCCCCACAGTTCTGTGAGGCTTACAACCAGATAACTGAACATAGGCCTTCTGTGTGTCATTTGAAATTATGTAAGACTGTAAAATCATTACAGAGTAATTGGTGGCTGACAAGATGGCTCAGTGGGTGAAGATGCCTTCCACTAAGCTTGGTGACATGAGTTCTGTCCAATCAGGAAAGGACCTTTCAAATTCTTGCATGTGTGCAAGCACACCCACATAAATGCATGTAAAAAATTATTGTTAACACATGGAATTAAAATTTCACATTTAACTTATAATTCAAAAACTGAAAAAACAAAATGGAGGGGAAAAAATAATTAAGTTACTAAGACCAACAAGTTGCCAGAACCAGAGGGTCAGAGGTCAGTAGAAGCTGACTCCTTAGTCTGAGGAAGACATGGTAGAAAATTCCCAGCCTTTATATGATTTTCCCTTTTGCTAAATTTCTGGTTTCTACAGACAAATTACATTGAGGTATTTTCTGCAGAAATGGAGAAAATTGTTGACTGTAATTGCATTGTTTAATTGAAGTGATAAGTGGCCGAGGCCACTCACTTAAAAGCACCCCTCCTAATATCTGGATAATGTTTTTAAATGAGCGGTCATGCATTGGTGACATTTGAAAGGCAGGCATTTGGGATGTACTTTGGGAAAGCTCCCATTATTTTCCTTAAATGATTAGTGAGCTAAAGCATATTTTTAGTGAGTTAAGTGATATTCGGTGTACGTGTGTTTATTTGTATTCTCTGTAGATATGCTTAAGTATTACATCTGAGATTTTATGCAGTGATATTCGTATGTGTATGTATATGTGAACCTCTGATTTATGTGTATTTTATAAATATACACAAAATGTGCCTTGAAGGGTTTATAAAGTATCTTTAAACTGGGGCTAAACCATAAGCTTCTTTAAAACCTTCCTTGATCATGGGCGGCTGAAGTCCAGCCTGCAACAGAACTTCGCAGAAGTGCTATGTCCCGGCTTGTTTTGGAAGTAGCTGGACATTCAAGTTTGTTCCTCAGTGCCACCCCCCAGAAGTGAATTCTTAATTACTGATGAACGTAATTCATTTCAATTGTTAGCGTAGCAACATTCCATTTACAGGGAGGTCTCCAGGTTTAGTGATGTCCCCTGGAACAGGCAGTGTCTCCTGACAGAGGAGGCTAGGTAGAAGGCACAGCGGGCGCCTGATTGAGCCAGTTGTTCATTTGCGGAGTGTTTGTGTTTATGCAAAGGGGCCTCTTCCTGCATATTTAATCTAGAGTAAGGCAGTGGCTTTGTTGTGTTTAGCCCACATACCTTCAGTCCTTCCTCACACTGCCGCCAGCCTGGGAACCCTGAGAGCCTGCAGGACTTGGCTTCCCACTGCCTGTAGTTTCTCCCTTACAAACTCTTGAACTTCGGTTTTGTCCTGCAAGAGACTCGCCTCTCCTGCCCCTAAGCTCTGCTGCCTCACCATGAATGGGTAAGTGTGTGCCAAGCCAAGCTGATACTTTTGTTTCATTTTGCAAGTGTTGAGAGGGCACTTTGCTGCCCTTCTCAGTGCCTACGGAAAGCTGTCCTGGTTCCCGGGCAGTTTTCACTTGCTGGTCGCTTTGAAATAGACCAGTACAGGTGCCTCTTAGGGAAGGCAGCTGAATTTTGAACTGGTAGTGTGAGGCTCTTGGGGACAGGAAGGAATTAAAAAAGAAAAGGGAGAGGGCGAGCGCAGCTTGACTATTCTTGGTCCTAGCAAATCCTGTTTTGTAACTATCCTGCAGCTAGAGCTACCATTGTCTGGTAAGAGGCTTCACACAGTGTGTGAGGCTGAACTGCAGGAAAGCCGGCAAAACTCGGCTACTGTATTGTGATATGGGGCCAGGGTCCTCCCTGAAGGTCTGTGCTCAGATCCGAGAGGTTTTCTTCTGTGGAAATCGAATCGTCTCCTCATTGATATTAATAGCACACATGAGAGGCTGGCCCTGACGCTCAGAGAGGCAGTGGAGAGGGAAGGAAATCTGATCTTGCTTGGGGGAAAATGACAGCCCCTTGGCTCTCTGGCAGAGGGGACATCTATCCAGGCTCAGTGGACCTGCATAATGGCTTCCTGGCTTAAGTGTTTGTTCAAGGAATTCTAATCTTGAGCTGTTTGTTTGACTCTCTGGGGTCTGGCTACTCTTTTTGTTCTTTTACCGTCTTTAGAAAGCCAACGCAATCATTTTTATTTTTAAGTGACTTAGAGAACGACTCAGCAGTTGCTGCACTTGGATTACTCTGGGCAATTTGGGGATATTCCACTTTCTTTTCAGGGCAGAATGTTTATCATTTCAGTTCAAGTTGTCAAAACAGATGAGGAGAACCATCCAAGGTTCATGTCCTGCATAAAGGTGTTGCTGGGTGCAGGGATTGGATCGAAATGAAGGCCCTTTTGCTTCCCCTTGACTGTTGTCTCGTTTTGAGTAACTCCTTCCAACAGGAGAGTGTGCTGTTCCCCCGCAGGTTGGAAACAGGGAGAATTAAAATGAAATTCCATCAACCTTATTAAAATATGCGAGGGCTTGGGTCTTCTTGGGTACCAATCAGTCTAGAGACTTAGAAGCATTTATTAGCAGTGGGGCTGCTGAAGGTTTTTAATGATAAAATTACAAATATTCTAGCTAATTGTAAGTATATGACTTTTATACTCATTTTTTAAGAGGAAAAATACTTTTTTTTAATAAGGGGAAAGAAGTAAAGCCGTCAGAGCACCTTCTGTGATTAGCAGTATTGTATTCTTAAATTTTGATTGATAGAGATAATAGTTTTCACGTAAAAATACAGACAGGTACTTTAACTTTCCATGACAATAGCTATTTGCATTTCTTTTATCTTTTTGTTTAACATTTGTGGGGGTTGGGATGGATTTGATTATTAACTCTTATTGCACACTGAAGGCGAATCTAAAACAAAGGCTTTGTTAGCGCTTCAAAGGCAAAACAGCAAATATTGTTTTTGGTTTTCAACGTGTACAGGTTGTTAAAGGATACCTATAAAATATTTTCACATGACCGTGGCCAGGGTTTTACTTGAGTGGAAGGTAGAAGAGAATGAGTTTTCCAACTGAGACAGGTCCTTGGCTGTAGTTTTCCTGGGGGAACGCCAGCCTGGAGTGATGTCTTCCGCAATCCTCTGGGTTGCCTGTAGCCTGTAGCACACGGTTGCACTGTGTGTGGGGTTTTTGAGTTTTGCCTACTAGAACAGATTCCCAAAGTTAGACTCTGTGATGTGTCCCCAGAGGGAGAGAAGGGGCAGTAAAATGTTCCTCCCGGGGACAGGAGGGGGTTTGGACAATGACGTAGTGTTGTGTGGCTGGTCATTTCTTTGATAGAGACCAGTAAAGGAAGTGTCACCTTTATAAGCCAACTGCCATGGGTGTGTCTCAGGCCACCCTGGCTGCAGAATGCCTGGGCTGCACAGATGCTTGTATCCCGTGTCCTTCCTTCCTTCCTTCCTCCTTTCCCTTTTCATTCTCTACTCTGCCCCCCCCCCCCGCCGCCCACCCCCAGTTTTCTTTGTCTTTCTGCCTTCCCTCCTTTGAATTTTTGTTAAATCCAACTCAGTAGTTGAAGCTGTAGAGAGCACAGGGCTAAGCTCTGGGGGTGATTTCGAGGTGGATTTTCTTGTGTCGAAAATAAAGTGACCGTTGTGTTCAATCAGTTAAACATGTGCCGATAGCCTTCTGTTTTCTAAGAAATCACTGGAAGATAAGACAAGAAAGCCAAAATGAGTTCAGACTGACGACTTAAAGAGGCAGTACTCCCTTGGAAACTGGCCCGTTTGGACCGATTTTCTCAAGTAAAGTCTCTGCTGATCAGCAGGAGGATGTGGGAGTGTGGACGTTTGAGCCATGCTCTGTCCTTTAGGAAAGCACAGGGCTGAGTCCTAGGCCCTTGCACCTGCTAAACTGGCCCCTTTGCCATGGACCTGAAATGGCTTGGCTCACCTCATGTCTCTGGTAAGACTGGCACACGGCGGCTTTTCCACCAGCCTGTGCTAGACGGAGGCTTGAGATAGATGATGTTGGTCACCCTTCAGCATCAGTTTGCGGTAACTGCATATTGTGAAAGAGAGTTCAGGCCTTGCGGTGGGGATCGTTTATTGTAGCCGCTGTGAAAGGGAAAGGGGGAACTACTTGGAGCGTGGAAAATAGAAGGTATGCTGTTACTTTCCAGCCCTGTGAAGTGGGATCTCACCCGCTAACTTGGGCTTCAGTTCCAAGGAGCTCATGCCAGCTGGCAGTTGTGTTCCATATCTCACCGATCCAGTGAGGGACAAAACCCAGAGTGCAGCCTGGATGCAGGGTGGCAACCACAGGTCACCGTACAGTGAGCTAGTGGAGGAGGGAGGGCGGAGGAAGTAGAAAAAGAGGAAGCACTTGAGATATTGGGTTTCCAGCCCTACAGGTGGCAGGTGACATGCGGGGTGGAGGGGGGGGGATCAACACGGCCTCTGTGGTCACCTTGTAGCCTCAGGTAAATAACATGGGCTGCAGTGAAGAGGCCTTGGAAAATTCCAGTTCATGGGATCTTTACTGGGAAAGAGAATGCCAGGAAGGAAAGTAATTTCTGTTTACCATATGCTCGGCTCACTTCTAACACAGAAAATCACTAGGGAAGTTCTTAAAAAGAGAAAAAGAAAACAACATGGCATCTGTGTGGTGGCAGCCTTTTAAAACCAAGAGACAAGAGACCTGGAAGGGAAGACAGCTCTTTTATACTGTGTGTGTGTTTGCATGTGCGTGTGTGCATGTGTGTGCGCGCGCGTGTGTGCGTGTGTGTGAACTTTAAAGCTTTCCACAGTGGTTTAATTTGAGCTTTTGTGTTTGTGCTGCCGACAGTCAGACAGGTAAATAGTCGATTGACTTGATCGGTAAAAGTACACAGTTTTAGGAATTGAAGTTCCATGCTTCGGGAAAAAGCAAGCTGCATCTTTTTCACTACGGTGGGTGATTTCTGATTCTCCCAAGCATGTATTGATACCGGCTTGGGCCTCAGTTCTAACCCCTTATTTTCTTGTCTTCTATATTGACACATTTCATTTAATTCCACGTGATGGCAAACAGCTGTTGAACTATTAATCTTTCTGCAGCAAAACTCAGAAAATACTATTTCAGATGGACTAGGCTAATGGATGCCTTCTTTCTAAAAAGTAAAATCAACAGAAATAAATTAATGAGTGGTCAGATGTGCATGTGCATTAAAATTTATGGAATGTGTTTTACATCTTACTGACGACACTTGACGCATAAGTGGAAATCAAACGTAGCCAGCTTTGCACTGCCTGAGTCTGTGTGTGGTAGCGTGTCTGTTGTCTAATTGTGCGGTTACTCACTCTTTATGCTTTTATTTCCCCAGTGGAAAAAAAGACACGTACGTTACATTGAGGATCAGCCAGTGTCTGGTTTTGCCTCCACTCACTTATGAACTATGCTTTTTAGGCAGCTGTGTGAACAACAGACAGACCTCATGCTTACCTGGAATTTGTTCCATTGGTTCAGATGCAACACTAGAGATAGCTAACTTTATTCAAAGTAGGCCTTTCAGCAGTTTTCTTTGGAAATTAAATTTTAATGAGGTCCAGTTGTTTGCCTTGCCTATATGATAGCAAATCTCATCTGCATTGCAAAGTCTAATACTATAGGCCCTTCTGCCAAACATGCAAAAATAGACCCAGCTCAATAGATAAACATATAAATTAGTTTAAAGCGCATGCATTGGAGTAAGTCTCCAGGAAAAGGGAGGGAGATAGGGGCCTTCTTGCTTTGAATTGAGTAGGGTCTGCCAAAGTTCACTTATTTTATATTTAAGATTTGATGAATTCTGGTCGTGTAGCTAAGTGGTCAAGTGCTTGCCTAGCATGTGAGGTACCTTGAGTGTTGTTCCTAGGACTGCAAATAAGAGTATAATTTTAGAAGTTTTGATTTTTGGGGACTGCCATTTCTTGTGTAGGAGATGCTGTGTGCCTTGAGTGGAGTGGGGGTACCTCCCAGGCTCCTGGTCTGCCTTAAACACTTGATGGCCGCTGCACTTTCTTATTGCTGTTCACTACGAAACAAGAAGGCGATCCTGAGTGGTCGCATCAGCGGGAAGGCACACGGTTTTCATTTTCAGTTTGAATTGTTTTGTGTGAAAACAAAAAAGGTTTGGGTACAAGTTGCAGGGCTGTCATTTTAAACCCCGTGCTAGGGTTTTCCCCCACCTAAAAGGTAAAGATTTATGGTGAAAACCTCCAATTTCCTCTTAACAGTAAACACGAGAATTCTGATTTCACTCACAACCTGCATCGTTTTTTCCAGTCAACATGGCAAGAATCTACATACCCCTTGATTGTGGAAATGTCAGAGGTTGGCATGAAAGTGCCACTTCCCAGCCCTAGTGAAGGGAGAAGCCTTGGCCTTTCCCATTCAGTGCTGACATCAGAGGGTGTGCGGGGCTGTGCTCCATTCCGTACTGTTCTGGGTAGTAGCAAAATGCTGTTAGCCAGCTAGTAACGCGATAGGCCCTCACCGTCTCATATTCTAGTATTTCTTCAGTGAGGTGGGATGAACCCTGCACCGTCACTACCACGGCCTAAATTAACAAGCTAATCTTTGCCTTTTTCACTTGGGCCATGTGCTGATTCCAGTTACTTGAACAGGAAGAGGCAGCGTCTGACATTTCTTACAAGGCACAGAGGAGTTTTGCTGAGGGGCGGTGGAGATGCGGAGGAGATGTGGGTTGAAATGTGTTCCTCGCTTCCTTTGTGTTTTGGGAAGCTTGGTTTCATTTGTTTATTTCATGTGACATGAACCATTTTTATCTAATGTAGTGGATCTGGTAGAGATAGATGCTAAGTGCTAAATATTCTGTGAGCAGCTTTCAACAGCAATTAACCCCTTGCCCCTCCCCAAGTAGAAAATGGTGCCTTTAAAAAAAGAAAATTATTTTGAAACGTTCAGAGTGACAGAAAGCATCATGTCTGCAAATGCAAGCTCACTTTCAAAGAGGAGAAAAATAAGCCCGATGCTTTAATGAAATTAGAAATGTTGTGGGCACGAACCAAACACACACACATATTCAAGTACCAGTCGGGTTTCCAGAAACAGAGAGGCCTGTGAGTCATGTATTCTACCACTTGAAAATGAATTATTAGATGGCGAGGCAAGAAAGAGTTCTTTGGAAAAGTCGGAAGTGTTCCGTCTTCACTTTCCCTGTCCCTGTGGGGTTTATGGTCTTAGAGTGAAGATCCCAGCCTTGTTTCTGTGAACTGAGAAATCTCCTGGATGTGCAGTTAAACTCCTGGTCCTTCGCTTGTGTGGATGCTGGACACTGTGAGATTCTGCTTGTCACTTGGGTTGTGATGGGCTGTTTCTGTTTTGTTTTCAGGGTGAGAAGTGACCTTTTGAGGTGACTATAACTGAAGATTGAATTACAGAAGCAAAAAAAAAATTAAGGTAAAAATCATATGTAATTGTTGGACTTGTAGCTAAAACTGTTTCAGCCTTTGGGGCCTGGGATTAAATCATTTCGTCTTCTGTTGACATGAGCGTGCATATAAACATGTGTATCCATGGACATGTGTGGCATGTGTATCCATGGACATGTGTGGCATGTGGGCAGAAGCCTTATTAAAGGTTTCCTTAAAGGAATAGCCTACCCATGTTCTTCATTTCCCCCAAATGATATCATACCTTATTCCCCAGTTTTTTGAAGGTGAACTTTAATTAATTCTTGCTTGTATGTTTTGCGGGCTTACAGCGAGAAAGGGATGTTCACATTAAAGTGGTGGTTCATAAAAGTAACCTGCCTCGGACATGAGGAGTGGGTGTCCGCGCTCTGTGCCACCGTGATGGCATCCTATTGATGCTCATCTGCTGCCTGCCTAATCACCTTTTTTCAGAAATTAATAGTCAGGAACCATAGCAACAGGCCACTCTGGTACCACTCCTTAGCAGTGTGGGGCACAGTCCTGAATGTCCACGCTGTGCTGTCTTATTTTCTTGACCTCGCTTGGAAATCAAATGAGTACTTGGCTCTAAAATTCAAAGTTTTCAGAAAGCCTAATGTGGTTTGATGAATGAAGGCCAACTTATATTTCCTGAAATTCATGTTTTTGAGGGAACAGATGAAATGCTCCCATTAAGTGGCCATGTATGCCAGGTGTTTGCATTCAGGAGCCCTCAGAGTTAAGCCCTTGACCTTCTAACAGAGTGAATTTGCAGGTTCTTTCAGTGTATGGAATTTAAGTTTATTTTTATGATGTCCATTTATTTATTTTTTAAGTCTATTGTACAAGTGTCTATTGTATTTTTAGTGAAGATCTCCCTGTGCCCCTTTTTCTTGAGTTAAACTAGCCTTTCCATCTCCGTTTTAATTCTGGCCTGTAGTAGTTCCATTTGATTTAGTAGGTGTGTATCCATTTAATAGTGAGTTGCTCTGTGGCCTTACTGAATCCTGTCTTTGCTTAGCTTTGCTATCTTGTTCGGTATGTTTGTAAGATAGAGACATTTTTGAACCTTGATAACATTAAGATCATTTGATCAGTTTTGTCTTAAGTCTTACATGGGGCCTTGGTTCTAGAGTGCATCATGGAGAGAGTAGGTTTGTTTTCGAGTTCTTTCTGGTATATTTGCTCTTGGGCCCTGTATTTCAGATTTGCCTCGTTTCATTATCTATGCTCTTTGGGGAAACACCAGGTTCATGTCCAGAGGTGTTTCATGTCTGCTCAGATATTCCAGACATCACTTGACGGGAGTGATGCTGATGAGCCTGTGGCCTTTTGTTGGCCACAGTGGGATGGGCTAAGGGAAGGCTTCCCTGGCCACAGTGGGATGGGCTAAGGGAAGGCTTCTCTGGCCTGAGGTTTAGTTTGGGGCTTCCTGCCAAGTACTGTCTAGTTAATGTTTCCTGTTTTGGGGTCATTCAGACCCCTGTCTCAGCCACTCCTCTTACTCTGAATGTTGTCACCTCTAGAAGAGATCTTAATCCAGGACACTCCTCTGGCTTTAATTTCTTTTTTTTTTTAAATATTTTTTTATGTTTTATTTAACTTTATCTTATGTGCATTGGTGTGAAGGTGTCAGATCCCCTGCAACTGGATCTTTAGACAGTTGTGAGCTGCCATGTGGGTGCTGGGAATTGAACCCACGTCCTCTGGAAGGACGTGGTTCTTAACCACTGAGCCATTTCTCCAGCCCCTCTCTGGCTTTAATTTCTTTTGTGCTGTTAGAAACACAGGAAAAGCTGAACATTGAGATTCGTCAAATCTCAGAAGAAAACTTGGTGGGGCGTGGTGGTGCATGCCTCTAATGCCAGGCTTGCTCTAATATAATTTTTCATTGACTAGATTTCTTGGGACTCAGTATAAGAATTTTTGCTTGGGGGCTAGAGAGATGGCTCAGAGGTTAGAATCACTGGTTGTTCTTCCAGAGGACTCAGGTTCAATTCCCAGCACCCACATGGCAGCTTACACTTGTCTGTAACTCATGTTCAAGTGTACCTTCATTCAGGCATATTTGCAAGCAAAGTACCAATGCACATAAAAGAAAAGAAAAGAAAATTATGCTTAATCTGTTTCTTTTTTTTTCTTTCATTTCTGCCTTTGTAAGCTTGGTTTTTGTTCCTTAAATGGAACCTTCACTTTTATTCTCAATAAACATTTTGTTATTTGACATTCTTTTGGTCCTACACTATCCACTCAATCTCTCTTTTGCCCCCCAAATTTACTTTTAGACAGGGTCAAATATCTTTTGAAGGCAAATTCACACATGTATGTATGTATGTATATGTGCTTGTGTGTGTGTCGCTTGTACAGCAAGAGAAAGAAGCATTTTGTGTGTCAACCTGATCTCTAAAATTTTATCGTTTTGTTATTTAATTCTGGATGAACTTGAGTTGATGAATGCATGTGCACGCATATGCACACACACCCATACTGTATGTACACAGATGCATATATATATATATATATATATATATATTTGATGTACGCTTGTATGTGCATATACTTCTGAGCGTTTGTTTGGAGTCTAGATGTCAACATGGGATACTTTTGTCAGTCACTCTCCCCTGATTTCCTGAGACAGCATCTCTCACTGAACCTGAAGCACCAATTGGACTGGACTGTCTGGGCCCTGAGCCTCAGGGCTCCTCCTCTGGGTGACCCCAGTGTGCTGGGGTTACAGGCTTATACCACTACACCCAGATAATTGTCTTCAAATGTAAGACATCCCTATGCTTCATGGTTTATGTGGCGCTTCTGATTCTTTTTAAATGATCAGTTTACTTGTGAGAAAGTTAAAAAAAAAAAAACTTCAAGTAAAGTACAATTATAGTTATTTTTCACCTTCCCCATTTTGAGATTTTTTTTTAAATGTTAAATGAAGGTGCTACGGTACATGTTCACAGTTTGCATCCATTATACCTTGCATAGTATGGATGATTTCTTAGAGGTTTAAAATGCTTTTCAGCTAATTGAAATGTGTTCGTCCCTCGTTCTTTTAGAAGTGTGTATTTGTGTGACTCAAGCGTTTCCTTAGCAGCAGCACCGTCTAAGGTGCTCCACTCAAATGATCTTTGGGGGTATTTTTGTTTCCATTGTCACTTTATTGCAAGATGGCATAATTCATCACAAATGTTGACTGCACCTCGGTAATTTTAGTTGGACAACAGGTTGCTACAAACTACTTTTCCAAATATTAAACAACTCCAATAGCCGACTGAGGAGCAGAAATGTCTGAGTGGGCAGCCGTGGATAACCAGACGTGAGGGTGGAGGCCTGTCATGCCAGCTCTAGGTGAATAAAGACAACGAGATCAGCAGCAGTACAAGGCCATCTTTGCCAACATAACATGTCTGAGACCAGTTTGGGCTACATGAGACCTTGATTTAAAAAATATATATATACACACACGCACACACATATAAGAAAAAGCAGAAGAAAACATTCGGCATTTAAATTGTGCCTATGAATTTGCGAACCTACTGTGGACTCTGCTGCAAAGTCTTTCCTGCATTGCTGGATGACTCCATTGGCCAAAATATGATCGACTACCCCCCCCCCCCCAGCTAGCCATTGGCCTCCTCTTTGTATAGATACACCACACACCTGGGTCTGGTTGTAATGATTAGGCTGCAGTCTCTGCTGCTGCAGTTAGTGTTTGAAACCGAATGTTCCTTGACTTGGGTCATGTAGAATCCAGCTAGTCTGTTTGCCCAGGGAGGCTTTTGTTTCCTCTCTCTCTGCCCCTGGGGCTCTCTCCTTATCTGTGTACCTGAAGCTAAGCTGTGTGCTTGTGTGCCACAACATGGGGAAGCCAAAACTACTCCATTTTCTTTGAAGCGAAAGTTAAAGATTGCTCACATGACACCTCTTGACCTGTAATTGGTGAGATTAGGGAAGGGCGCCACGGAGTTTCAAGGGCTGCTGGGAAATGTTTTTGAGTGAAGAGAGACTGGAAAAGACTGAGGAGCAAATATAAGAGGTCAGACCATCCATAACTTCTTTATGGAGGGAATTACTCCAATCCAGTCCTCTCTCTCTTCGTCTCCTGCTGTCCTTCTGTTCCTCCCTACCTCCTCCCTCCTTCCCTCCCTCCCTCCCTCCCTAACTCACAATCATTTGTGCATGTAGGTGTACTTGTGCACACACCTTAATTGTTAGCACAGATCTTTACTGTACATAGTTCTTTACTGTACCCTCAGAGTGTAGTTCCACCTGAGAAGGATGTAGTCGCTGTCTTCTCAGAGTTTATGTTACAGACAGAAGACAGACTCAACTGCTAATAATGACTGTAGAAAGGCTAGCTATGGCTGCTGTTTGAAAGTGACCCAGAGCAAGGGCCAGAAGGTGCCCAGTGGTGTGTTTCAGCCCAGCGCAGAAGTGTGAGATTGACTTTCTTGTACTCTGCACAACAATGCTGTTGTGAGTTATTAGGCAGCTCAGTGTTTTATATTCAGACTTCTGGAATTTATAATCAACACATACTTTTATTCGCTCGTTTAAAGAATGTTTGCTGTGCGGGTGCTTTGGGTCTTCAGACTGGTTGCTGTCTACCACCTTACACCACGTATCATTTTGTCAACCAAGAAGGAAATCTTTGCTTCAGGTGGCAGCCTTTCCCTATTTTGCCCTCTTTTTAACCTATTGACAGCCATTGCTCTTCCTTCTGTCCTGATAGCTTTGCTTGTTTTAGGTGTGAATGGAATCCTGTAGTCTATGCTGCTTGGAGACTGACTTCTTTCTTGGAGTACAGTCATGTTAAAGATTGTCCAAGGTGCCAGGCAGTGGTGGTGCACACCTTTAATCTCAGCACTCGGGTGGCAGGGCAGGTGGACTTCTGTGCATTTGAGGCCAGTCTGGTCGACAGAGTGAGTTCCAGGACAGGCTCCAAAACTCTCAGCAGTTAAACTTCTAAATTTTATTCTCGGTTTTCAAACTCAGCTGCTTTTGTTTGTTTGCTTGTTTTTGAGTTAGGGCCTCACTTTGTAGTTCAGGCTGTCCTGGAACTCACTGTGTGGCACAGGCTGGTTTCTAACTTAGGAGCCTCCTGCCTCTGCCTTCTTCGGCAAATCCTGCTAGCAGTGGGGGCTCCTACAACTGGCTTGGCCATTCTTCAGCACTATTGCCATGACCCTAAACTAACTTCCTGTATAAACAAGAACTGCCTCCTCTTTTGCTAAGAAAACATGATTAAATATATTGATTTTTCAGGGAAACACGCTTGGTGGAATTGGTTTTCTGCAGAGATCATTTGTTCAAATGTACATAAGAACATATTTCATAGTAAAGACAGTATTTGTAGCAATGTGCAAGTGGCTATATTTTACATAGTGAATAAAAAATAGAAGGAGGGCATGGCTGGAGTGATGCCTGAGTTTAAGAACACTTGCTATGCTTCTAGAGGACCAAGGTTCAATTCCCAGCACCCACATAGCAGCTTACAACCATCTGCAACTCCAGTTCCAGTGAATCCAACACTCTCTTCTGGCCTCATTTGGCATATGGTGCAAAAACCTACATGCAGTCAAAACAACCATACACATTAAACAAAAGCAGGAAAGGAATATATACATACTCCCCCCACCCACCCTTTGTGGTATTGAAGATTAAACCCAGAGCCTCACACATGCTAAGCAAGAGTTTTCATTCTGAACTATTTCCACAACACCAGACACACCTTTAAAATGGTGTTTTCGGTGTCCCATCTCCCGAAGGCTCACATTTTTTAACAACTCACCCCATACATCCTAGAAGTCCTCATGTGAGGTGGTAGCTGGTCAACTTAATGGCAGTGTAGTAAATCTCACTTTTCTTGCATGATGCGGAACCTTCAGGAAGGAATACAGCCAGTAATTATGTAGAGATGCAGCGGGGGAGGAGCTAGTTAGATTAGGAATGTGGGGGGGGGACCTGAGTTGGATCCCCAGAAACCACATGAAAGATTGAACAAACATATACCATGGGGATGGTGGCACAGGCTTGGAATCAAGAGCCGAGGAATAGACCCTGATTCTCTGAGCACTGGCCAGCTGACCCATCATATTTAGCAAGCAATGAGAGCCACCATCTTAAGAGGAATGACATACAGGTTGTTCTCTAAACTTCACACGTGTGCACCCAGACAGAAACACACAGCCAAACACACATGTGTACACAAAAAAGTCAAAAAAGGAATAGTGCATGCATGGGAACCTTGTTCCTACTCTCCCTCAGTTCTCAGTGGAGCCACGATGGAGTGGCTAGAACCATCCTTCACACGTTTATACTTGTCCTGAAGATTCCTGCTTTGGAGCTGATGTTTGTGGTATCTTTCTAAAGGATGCCTCATGATTGAGACTTTGTAAAAATGAAATGAAGCTTAATCATTTGCCTGTTCTCTGCCCCTGATATGAACTATTACACTTCCGAGGCCTTTGGATAGAGGGTAATGAATGGTGTGGGGGGGGAGTGTGTGAAAAAGCTCCTCAATTTTTCTGCTCTATTCAAACCCAGTCTTTTTGAAGTGTGAAAATCCTGCAGCTTCCCCCTTGAATTTTGTGTATTAGTCCATAGGTAGCATATAATTAAAGGTAATTACATGTTTTGTTAATTACCTGACAGTGTGATAAGTTACATAAAATGACTCTTAATTAAAAAAGCAAACCGGCATCACCGGGTGGACGGATTATTTCCGTCTACTGGTTCATGCAGTACTTGGACTAGCCCTCCTTGCCTGTCAGCCGCCTGTTCACTGAGACTGCCAGGCAGTTGCTGGAGGTCAGAGGAAGTGTCCTGAGAGCCATTCATTACAGGTTGCGCAACTCGGAAGTTTAGAACATTGGTTTTCAGAGTAGGAGTTGGGACCAATTTGTGAATTAGGCAATCATTTTAGTGGATTATAGTCAAGACTGATGTGGGTGGTGTGTGTGTGTGTGTGTGTGTGTGTGTGTGTGTGTGTGTGTATGTGTGTAGTTCAGGTGCTGGCCCTGGCACCTTGTTTTAGACAGGCTTCTAGGTGTTCTCTTTTCTGCCTCGCCTCTGGCCATGAGTGCTAGAATTGCAGATGTGTGCATCTGACTTTACATGTGTTCTAGAGATCTGAACTCGGTTCCTCACACTTTCCTGGGAATCACTTCACCCACTGAGCCCCTCTCCAGCCCCCAAGCCTGTTTTTAAGTAGCCTCATTTTCTGAAGTGTGCTTCACATTAGAAATGCATACTACGAGGCTTGTTAAACTTAGTTTCTGTAATGGAAATTAATCCAGTCTGCAAGTTCCATTGATTCATTTGCTTGTCTGTTCACCACATCTTTATTAAATGTCTTCTCTGCGCCAGGCATTGTGCTAGGCCTCCCCAGTCCAGTATGAAAGCCACTCTCTACTTGTGGTTGTTGAACACTTGTCTTATGGTTAACCAGAACTTACATGTGGTACGGGTATCACTCCATAAAATATTTCAAGGCTCTCATATTGAAAAAGTATGAAAACTGTTCATGCTTTTCATTATTGATGGCATATTAAAATAGTCAGTTTGGATCCATTGGCCTCAATGAAAGGACTAAATTTTGTTTCAGCTGGGCTTTTACTTACAGTGGGTAAGTAGTATTAGTTCCAGCGACTTATGTGGCATGCCTGGTATTCCCATTGGGTGGCAGTGATGGTGTTAGTGGGGATACAGAAGTGAGCAGCAGTGACCAAGTCCCCTGCCCATTGCTCTGGGGAGTGTGTCTAGGCAGGCAGACATCATGAGAGTGTGCTGATTATAGTAGAACCTGGTGAGAGGGGTCAGGTGCCAGAGGGGAAGGCTACAACTCCAGATAGGTAGTCCTTGGAAGTCTCACTGTGGAGCGGACACATCTGAGCATGCGCTGAGAGAGCTGTCTTGCTGGTGGCAGCACACAAGAGGGTGATGGGGCATAAGGTCAAGAAGAAACATAACTTACTGTATCCTTATAAAAATGAGATCCTTGGAAGGGCTACAAAAGAATGCATGCTTTAAGTGTTTCACTCAAAAACCCTGACTTGAAAATAGCCTGTGGGTGAAGGGGGCCATAGAAGGGAGGCCATTTAAGGAGGGTATCTGTGAAGCTCCGTGAGGTAGAATGAAGACTAGGTGATTTAGACTGCCAGTGGCCACAGTGCCTGGTGAGACCCCGTTGCTGTTGGAGTTTATTTAAGGTAAGCTGGAGACTTTTCTAGTGGAGACATGGTATTTTGTCAAAAGGGACTCAAAGACTTTCTTCCTGTGTGGTAGGGTGTCACTAAGAGAATTCACTGATGGGATGCTCTGTAGGAAAACAGAGACAGGAGTCAGGTGGAAGGCTGGAAGTTTTACTCTGAGCTGTTTCTAATTGGATGGAATTGTCATTGTCTGGAGGAGGGACACCAGTGAGCTGGCCCAGTGTAGGTGGTGAAGGGAGGGGGCCCAACAGGGCAGTGGCGAACATGGGTTTTGCAGCTGTTCATTGTCACTCAGATGAGATCCCCATGAGCCTTTGGATATGTAGTTCCAAAAATATTCTAGCTAGTGGCTATCAGCGTAGGATTTACAGGTATCTAAGAGATATGTCAGACACAAAACTTCATGCGCGCACCAAGGTAGTGCTGCTTAGACACAAATTAGAAAGGCCCCCGAGCCTGTGTTAGAAAGTTTATCAAGGACATTGAGGAATGAAGGTCAAACATAGAGGAAGGGCTAGGATAGCAGCTTACTCGTGAAGTACTTGTCACAGTGTGTGGATCTGAGGCTTATGCTCAGATCCATGTAGAAAGCCAAGCGTAGTGAGGTATATTGTAATTCCAGTACTGGGACAGGGGACATAGACATAGAATCCTGGGGCTTACTAGCCAGCCTCCTGAGCCCATCCAACAAGTTCCAAGCCAGCAACAGACTCTATCTTAGAAAACAAAGTGATCAGCACCCTAGGAACCAACAGCTGAGGTTGTCCTCCCGTTTCCACACATGTGCACACACATATAGATTTGCACACATGAATACGTGGACACACACACATACACACACACACACACACAGGAGAAATGTTGAGATTGTGGTGAATGATAAAATCATTGGGGTGTTTTGAAGGTTGTCAGCCATGTCACACAGTGTTAAGAGGTCAAAGAGATGGTAGCAGAGACCTGGCCATTATGTGTATCTATATGAGAGTTAGTTATGATCTCAAGATAGTAAAATGTATTTGAGTTTTAATTTGGTAATTTGTTCTGGTTTTACCTAATGACTTGTTAGATGATCACGTGGTTTAGGTGTAAAATGTCCCCAAGCCCTTGTGTGCTGAGTGTTTTGATTCTCAGCTGTTTCTGTTGAGAAAAGATGGAACCTGATTGGTCACTTTTGAAGTGGGATCTGGATGGAGGAAGACAATTGGGGGTACTCTTCTAGTCTCTCTTACTCTTGGCTTCCTGTTCACCATAATGTAAAGAACTTCTCAACTAGATGCTTCTGCCACTATATTATTCTGCTTTGTATCATGCTGGAAACAGAACCAGTGAGCCACAGGCTGAGCCCTCTGAGACAGCAGGCCACAGGCTGAGCCCTCTGAGACAGCAGGCCACAGGCTGAGCCCTCTGAGACAGCAGGCCACGGGCTGAGCCCTCTGAGACAGCGGGCCACGGGCTGAGCCCTCTGAGACAGCGGGCCAAGATACCTTTTCCTTCCTTTCAGTTCTTTCGCTCACGCATTTTGTCACAGCAAGAAAAAGCTAACTCAGCTGTTTTTTGTTTTTTGGGTTTTTTTCCCCTTAATACCTTTCTACTCCTCTCTTTGTTAGGGTCACACATTTATCCCCAATCTTTGCAGCCTCACTTCTGTGATGTCTGTGTCATAGTTCAACCAGTGATGAAGGAACAGCGCAATCTTACGGTTTGTTACCCCTTTCCAAACACCCTTTAACTCAGTGGCGTAGAAATCAGGTCTGCACTTGGTCTCTGTATAGAGCACACTGTTTTATTATTCTAAATTGTGCTGTAGCTTGGTGTGGTTAACATACTCTCTAGATTAGTAAGGAACTAGTTTGAACCTGAGCCACAAGTCAGTCTGTCACCCTTACCTTCTACTAATACGGGTAGTCTTTGATGGGTGCATCAGTCTTTCAAGTTAACTGTGCACATCAAAGGTCTCTTTTTCTCAAAAATCATGAAACGCAGTTGATCATGTTCCCAGTTCCCAAGCCAGCCTCTCGTCCTCAAGCAATAGGCAATGGGTAGCAAAGAGGAAAAGCGGTGCACGTAGATGTATTGGAGGACTAAGCGCCGGTAAGCGCTACTGGAGGAGGAGGAACAGTCCATCTCTGTGGGTAATTTTGAATAAAATGCTTATTTTCCATTACATTATAACATTATAAGATAACTATAAAAACAAAAAATATGGGATGAAAAAATATCCCTGGCAACATTGCCAAACAGTTTGTCACTTCTCTGTGCCTCACCATTGGTTTTGATAAGGAGATCTGGCCTGTACATTTGTGCCCTGTGCTCTGTTTTTCAGCCCCCACACCTGTACCTGAGCTTTACGGTTGTCATGGTGTCACTCGCTGCTAAGTCCTTTCCTCCTGCTACCCTGGCCTTTTCATCACATCCTTTTCAGTTCATTGTGAATGCTGGTGTCTCTATGTTGGGTATTGTGAGAGAATATAATTTGTGTTTTTTAAATTTTTTTTTAAGTTTTGTTGCAATTTATTTATTTTTATTTCATATGTATTGGTGTTTTGCCTGTCTGTCTGTCTGTCTGTCTGTATGTATGTATGTATGTATGAGGGTTTCAGATCCCCTGGAACTGGAGTTACAGACAGTTATGAGCTGCCATGTGGGTGCTGGGAATTGAACCTGGGTCCTCTGGAAGAGCAGCTGGTGCTCTTAACCGCTGAGCTGTATCTCCAGCATGAGAATATAATTAGTTTTAAAATGTTGCGGAAGGCTCATGGAGGTGTCTTAGTGAGTAATGATGCTTGCTGCCAAACTTGAGAACCCGAGTTCAGTTTCAGTTTCCAGGTGGGAGGAGAGCCCTGGCTCCAGCACGGTGTGGTCAGACCTGTGCACTCAGGCTGCAGCTTGCACCCTCTCTGTCCCTAAGGAAGTAAATGTAAAAAGAAGAATTAAACGTTGTTGAAAGCTTCCATTTCCCATTAGTTTCTCCTCAAAGGATTTATTAATTTGACGCACATCACACCATTCCATGGAACTGAGAGCATGTACTTTGCATATAGTGTAGTTGGCATGAATTTGGCGCATGAAGTTTTTAAACATTAAGTTGTGAGGCATATTTCTTCTCTTGTCTGAAGTCACCCTTCAGACCTGATTTCAGCATCCAGAGTGGGGACTGTGGCTCCTTCCATGGACCAGCCATTCACCCTCCCTTAGGATCCTTCTTCTTAGGATCCTAATGGAAGTCACCCCATCACTTCACCCCCATCCCACTTTCAATACCCGCCAAGTCATTCATTTAGTTTGTTTCTGGCTACACCTTCAAGGGTCCCTCCCCGTGGTTGAGTTTCATGGAGGCTGCTCTGGAAAATTCAAGAGTCCTGTCAGCTCCCAGAACACAGACTTCGAGGTTTTCTTGCTTGCTACTTCTCGGAGGCACAGTCATTAGTGAATTAGGTGCCTGTGAGGCTTACTGTAGTTGAAGCTAAGCCACATCCTGGAGGAAAACTCCTCTTCCTCTGTGCTGGTCCCATCTGTCACCCCTTCAGGTGACCCTGCATGAAGTGTTGTGGGCCCCGTAGACTCAGAGAGGACCCAGGAACATTGGGGGTTCCCAGTCTGACTGATGACAGAGGATGACGGAAAGGAAAACGCACATCCAGGGTTTACACCGGCAGCCATCCTGCTGGGGGCACTTTCTGAGTCTACCTTTTCCTATAATGCTAGGATGCCAAAATAAATGGAAATAGTAGGGTTTTTGACTATCTGATAATGAACTGGAAACCTAAGCATTTTTTCTAAGTGGCTATATCTTTTCTTGAATCAATTCCCAATGTTCTTTTTTTAAATAAGCGTTTAAAAAACATCAATATGCAAAAGCAGCTAGAAATGTTTATTTCACAAAATGTCCATTTTTTTTACCTCCCTTCTCTTTGATGCCAATGCCCCTTCTTTCTCCATTTCTGTCCCTTTCCTTCCTCCTTCAGTTGTGCTTTGAAACATGTTGGGCAGAGTGTATGAGGTTAGAATATTCCTGCTTGCTGACAGCTATGGTGTTTCTTTGTTTCTTGTATTTTTGTTTTGAGTAGTTGAGTTTCTCTCAGCAGGAGGACATTGATGGAGACCCCACCTTGCCTGTGCTGTATGATCGGCTCTTTCTGTGAGCTGCATTTGCCATTTGGAAAGGTTGGAGCCGTGAAAGCATGGGGATGGGCGATATGTTTTATAGGACATATACCAGGCAGGTCAGACGTACATGCTTTCAAATCCTATCCTGGTTCTAGAATGGGGCTGGTATTCCTTGTTGCCTCTTCTAATATTTTTTTTTTTGCCAGTTAAATGCTTAGTTATGTAGGATTATGACCCAAAGAACCATATTTCATTAAATTGTTTCCATCATTATATTATATGTGCATTGTGTATGCAAACCAGGGTGTTTTTTAGGAACCTGACTTGTTTCTAAAATGAGAACAAGCTTTGAAAGGATTATCTCATTTTTTTTAAAGATTTATTTATTTATTATGTATACAACATTCTGCCTCCATGTATACCCACATGCTAGAAGAGGGCACCAGATCTCATTATAGGTGGCTGTGAGCCACCATGTGGGTACTGGGAATTGAACTCAGGACCTCTGGAAGAGCTGCTAGTGCTCTTAACCACTGAGCTATCTCTCCAGCCCCGGATTATCTCATTTTTACCTGCACGTGTGAGTGCAGGTGTCTAAGGGGGCCTGAGAAGACCAGAGGATCCCTTGAACCTGGAATAAAGGCTTGTGAAGGCATCTAATTTAAGTGCTATCAACAGATTTCAGGTCTTCTGAACAAGTAGAAATCAGTTTTTTTTTTAAATAATTTATTCTTATTTTATTTGCATTGGTGTTTAGCCTGCATGTATGTCTGTGTGAGGAAGTCAGTTTTAATGACTGGGCCATCTCGCCAGCTCTGAGAATATTTTTTAAATATTTTGATGTGTGTATGTGTGTGTGCGTGTGCGTGTGCGTGCGTGTGTGTGTGTGTGTGTGTGTGTGTGCATGTGTGTGTACAGGTACCCCCCCATAGATCTCCTGGAGCTGGAGTTACAGTAAGTTGGGAATTCTTCAGTGTGAGTTCTGGGAACCAAGCTACCAAGCTCTTGTCCTCAACTAGAGCAGCAAGTAATTGTTAACTGTTGAGCCTCCATGGTAGGAATTTTAAACGGTAGGAAAATAGACCAAATATAAAGTACAACTAATCTAAAATCCTGGCACTGAGCTTAACACACACAGAGTGCACGCAGAGAGAGACAGACATTTCCTTCTACGGTGACTCTGGATACATATGTATTTAACAAAAGTACAGCATATAGAATTTTATATGCATTTAAAAATGTGTTATAACGTAGATAAAACTTCCCTTTATCATAGAATTTGGTGACTTTTTGTTTGTGCTTTTATTTGGTGACCTAGGGATCCAACTGAGGGACTCGCATGCTAGACAAGAGCTTTGCCTCTGAGCTGCATCTCCACCCCAGAGTATTCTGTACGGCCTTTGGCTTGCATCATACCATGCCACTGTTGTGGGTGGATTAACAGGTCACTCATTGTCTTGTCTGGAGGCTGTGTCTAGGTTTTGTGCTATCTGTCACCATAGATCCATTGGGCATAGCTGCTTCTCAAGTTTTTTTCTTTGGCGTAGGGATCGCTCTAAGGAAAGTTATGGAATTTCTGATATCTCCTCACATCCCACCATCATGCCTCTCATAAAACACCAGTTTGCATTTGCTGTCAGTACTGGTTCAAATGTTTATTTCCCTGCAGCTTTGCCCGTAGTGGGTCAGCATTTTTTTTGTGTGTGTGTGTGTCATTTCCGATGTCAAACAATGTATTAGTTATTGTTGTTGTTGCTGTTGTTGTCCTTTACTTGTTGGAGGTCAACACTGACGTGAAGTCCAGAAGTTTGACTTGTTTCTTTGGGCTGTTTGTGTTTTCTGATTTGTTCACAGTGTTTGGGAAAGCCAGGGTTAGAGAGGGTGGACAGGTAGAGGGAGCCAGGGTGCTGGAATAAGGAAGGGACATCACAGTGGGTGGGTGGTTACTACACCAGTGTCTCTATCTCAGGATTTATACAGGGTCTTAAACTTTAAATTTCTTCTTTTGTTTACCGAATCCTCTTTGAGTATCTGCTTGTTCTGCATTGCACTTTAAATGCCAGCAATATGTCAGTGAACCAAGTAGACAAATTAATAAGTGTTATTAATTAAAACAAATCCCAACTCTTGGGAGAATGGGTGGGTGCATCAGCCTCATTGTTTTGTTGAGGACAAGTTGACCAGTTTCCAGGAAGATTCTAGCAATGAGATAGCAAGCCATCACTAGTTCTGCTCTCTTTGGCTTATCCTCAGCAATTGGCGCTAAGGCACTGTTCCTCCAGACCTAGCATCCTTAAAACCCACTGACGGCTGCTTCCCTTTGCCCTGGGTTCTGTAGTGGAGACTCTGCAAGTTTCTCCTTCAGTCCTTTCTCCACAGAGCGACTTTTCTTCTGCTCTGGGGCCCCAGAGGCCCGAATGAAGCTGGCCAGGTACATTAAAGCCATCACACCCTGGGGACAGACCTGGGTGCTTCAGAGAGCATCTTCATTCCCAAGCATTAGGTGGGGTACCATTCAAGGTTGAGCTATATAGAGATGCACCGAGGGTTCTGCGCTGTCTCTGGTGTCTGTTGTGTTGAGAGTGCAGATTCTATCAGCTGTCTCTAACCCAGTCCTGGATGGCAGATTACAGAGGAAGGAAAGTGCAATAGCTAAGCACACTTCTTTTCTCAGGCCTGCTCTGACTTTCCGTGAGCTGAGCACTGTTGGAGGAAAGGCCAAAGCTAGGATCCAGGATTAGGGTCACAGGCCCAGTGGCCAGGGTCACACTCTGCCTTAGGGTCACAGGCCCAGTGGTCACACTCAGTTTTCTCCCTCTATTTCTCCATTCCCAGAAATTCACTTGAAAGTCCTATTTCTGCCTGTGAACTTCTCTGGTTCCTTCCTTCATAGCTGCTTCAGAACAGGGCTGGTTTTTAATGGAAATTTAATCATTTTTAGGTGCCAGTATGCGGGCCATGGAGCTGGTTCTGTTCAGTCTGTAAGTCTTGGCAGGCTGTGAACTAAGCCTGTAGAGGCCAGTTCTTAGGTGTGGTGGCAGGGTAACACATTTGGTCACCAGTTTCCCTACTGTGAATTGAGCGACGCTCCTTACAGGGATACTGTGAAGTTCTACAGTGAGTCTTGTGTTGTTGCTTAAGAGTTTGGGGTTCAGAATCTTGGCTTGGGGATTCAATCCTACTGTTTAGCTTTGTGGCCTTCTAAGTTAAAATGGTTTTTTGTCCTGTGTTAAAACAGTTGGGTCAAAACTGGTTCTTCCTTTATGGAGAGTTGGGAGAGGCGCTGGATTTCCTACATGCCAAGTTTTTTAGAGTATCCTACCATTTCCAGTAACGACCTGGTAAATGCTGGCTCCTAGGTAAGTTATCAAGGAGGCTCATCACCTTTACCATTAAATACAATTTCGTGATGCTGATTTTTTATTTTACATGCCATAGCTTATTAAAGAAAGACTGCTAGAAACAGAGGGGAAACACATCCAGACCTTTTGTTCCCTGCCCCAAATATGGGGGGAAAGTTAAAATCCTCAGTAGATTTCCAAAGACTGATACTAAAATTTGAAATCACCTTCCTTCTCCTGCCCTCAGCTCCCTTCAAGGAGGATGGTGCAGGGCCACTCTGAAGGACCCAGCTGCCCTGTCTTTATAAACTTGAGTCAGATGTTAGGGACATTACAGTCTTATTTTGAGGATGAAGACCATGCAGGGCCTTACCACTGGCGCCTTGGAACTCCTGAATTCAGACAGGAATTGCTGAGTTTGCAAGATCTCTAAATTCTGAAATTTTGTTTGCAAAAAGGCTTTCTGGAACTGAGAGTCACTGGCTGTAAGCTTACTAACGAGCTGGTGCATACAGACCACATTTAAAGGGTACGTGGACTGAGCATTGTGTTCAGAACAATGATCCAACTTCTAAGAAGGTTGAGGCAGGAGGATTAGGAGGTTGAGACCAGGAACTCTCTCCAGTGAATGAATGAATGGATGGATGAGTGAATGAATGAAACAAAAATCAGGCAATAAGCTCGTGCCCCTAGAGTAACGGGTAGAAATGTTCTCATCAGATATTCAGTCTGTGCAAATGTGGGTATTCATGTGTGAGTGTGCACAAAAGCCCCGCCTGTCCAGGAAACCAGAAGAAAAGCTCTTTGTCACTACTAGGATGTGTTTTGAGGTAGTAGGAGATTGGCTTTCTGGACCCACTTGGCAAGAATGGCCTTGACCTTGCCATCAAACAAAGGAATACATGGCAGCAACCCGTTCTCTGAAATCCCCACAATCCATCATTTTCAATGAGTGAGCAGGATGCATTCATGAAGCCTCGCAGGGCATCCTTTCTCTTTGTCCTTTCAAACTGCGTGTAGTTTGATCCGTCTTTACTTATATATGATAATTCAAGTCATAAAAGCAACAGTGAGAAGAACATGTGTAAGAAGGCATGCATGGCTTTAAAGTTATCCCCAGGGTCTGGGCAGCAATCCTTCCAGGAATCTTTCCCTCTGGATATTTGTCACAGAGGAGGTAACCCTCAGATGTTGGTGGCTCTTGAATGCTTGAAATGGGCCTGGGCTAAATTCACAGGTGCCAAATGTGCAACTCCCATTTTTAAAAGAATATTTTAAAAGAAAAATTTTTTAAAGAATAGAGTAAAATATCTGACAAACTTTAATGCTAATAATATGTTGAGGTGATATTTTAAATTCATTACATTTGAGAAAATATGCCATTAAAATTAATTTCATTTGTTTATTTTAACTTATTAAATCTATCTTCTACAACATTTAATATTACATTTCTGGTTCACATTATAGTTATTTAGAAATACATCCAGAATATAGCTTCCCAGTCTAACTATGCTTTGTTTTTCCTGATACTTAAAGGTTTGGGAATCTGTTGCCAATGCCCTCCAATAACATCTGCAGACAACAATATTACTGTTACTGCATTGCCCAGACCTCTCCCTCCCTCCCTCCCTCCCTCCCTCCCTCCCTCTCTCTCTCTCTCTCTCTCTCTCTCTCTCTCTATGTGTGTGTGTGTGTGTGTGTGTGTGTGTGTGTGTGTGTGCGTGTATGTGTTTTAACCCAGTCCCAATTGTTGAACACTCAGGATTGGATAGAATGGAGTTTGTGCAGTCCCTCTGTGAGCCTGCCTCATTTTCCCCAAAGGAGAGGTATCTGAACCTCATGGAAACACCATTGGCATTCTAGACTAGGTGACTCCTTATGAGGCTGTTCTGTACTTTGTTAATGCTGTACGATGCTCAGCACAGTTCTTGTCTTCTGTTCACTCCATACCAGAGAACACATCCCTACCCTCACCTGAGGCAGGGTAACCTGCCCGGTGTCAGCTGAAAGGTAAGTTCATTCCGGCTGACAGGCATTGATGAAGGGCGATTTACTAGGATGGGGAAACACTGGGTGAAAAATTGTGTATATTTGAGCCTGAGAAATGTACATTGATTTGTGTTGCAATTTTTTATATATTGCTGAAGTATCTCTATATGAATAGCCCACCACTCGGGAGACTGAAGTAAAGCAGGTCTCTACAAGTTTTGGCAGGCTGGGGTGCAGAAAGTGTTCCAGGCCTCCCAGAGCTCCATCGTGAGTCCCCATCTAGGAAAATAAGTAGATAGTAAAAATTAAGAATAAAGAGAGTATGGTCTGTGAGAATCTAAATAGTTCATATTTCTATCTAGAATAACAATGGCTCTCCTTAAATGCTACAAAGGGCTCTGAGATGGGCAAGGGTGGACATCTCCATGGTAAATTGCTTGATAGAGATCTCTTTGCTCATATCTCTCTGATTGCTGTGTTCCTGAACTCATGGAGGGAGCCTGGGGGTTTTGTCTGGGTACCCAGCTTCCCAGTGAGATGTTATATAGCAAGTGTATCCTCGCGCTACATAATGCATCTGGGCTTCTGTGCTTATGATGGCAGTAGAGGGCGGGGATGGAAAGTCCTGGAAAGAAAACCTTTTATTACTTTGCAGTTGATTGAAGACTTGCCTCACAGCAAGTTACAGGAGCAGCACTTGACGAAGCCAAGCCTGGCGGCACGGCCTGCAACCCCAGCCGCCCTCTTGCTATGCTGAGGAATAAAGTTCACAGTTCAAGCCCTGTCTGGGCTAAAGCATGATGAGTCAAGGCCAGCTTGGTCAGCTTAGGGAAACTTGCTTTAAAAGTTTTTTTGAGGGAGGCTGGGGAGGTGTTAAACACAGTGTCAGAACACTTGCCTAGCAACCATCAATAGTGAAGAAAGAAAAAAGGTAAATAATGATGGTAAGGGTTAATTATTGAAGATATGACATATGTCAGGTCCTGCTAAATGCTTTTATGCATAATTTCATTTTGTGGGTTTTTTTTTTTTTTGGTCACCCTACTGCCTGTAATTAGAAGGCACTCCTCTTCCTACAGAAAGGACACCAGTGCTCACAACTGAGATCGGAGCTCATCCACAAACTCTGATGGGCCAGGATGGAAAGTAGGCGGGCCCACTACTAAGGGTCAAACTGCTCATTAATTCACTCTTTATGTACGTATTCCGGCCATCTTTCAAGCCACCCCAACCCCCCAAGTTCCTTGTAGCACGCCACAGAAGATCTTTGGGTTGACTGTGGCCCATTTAATGTGTTCGTGGAATGATGTCTGCTGTTTCCAGAACCTACAGCTGAGGATTTGTGAGTCCGAGAAGATTCCATAGGGAAGTAATCCAGAGCATAAAAGAAGTGTGGAGGAACTACAGAGGGTGGGCACGGTTCGCGTTGGTACAGGCTGTGTTGTGTTGAGCTGAGCACAGGGAATATGGAGGGAACCGGGGGAGTGAATAGTGTCAGAGTTACAGGTGGAGACTGTGGGCTGGATATACATGGATTTGGGTCTGGGTTTGCAAACTTCTTATTTTTAATTTTTTTTTTGTAGTATGTGATAGGGTGAGTGATACAAAGTATAATGATCTTATTTGTATCGTGGAAAGACCACTCTAAAGTATTTAATATGCATGGATGGGAAGAGGCTTAGGGGCCAGGGCCTGAGAACTAGCAGGCAGACCAGGTATCCATTTTCACCATGCCAGTGAGCCTCTCTGCCTCTCTGAGTGCCGCTTCCCAAGCCGCCCTGGCTCCAGCTATTGACTGGAAGCAGCAAGAGTTTCTTTCTGTCAGGCCTTTTTCTTTGGAGCCCTCAGCAAAGGTGATTCCTTGTCCATGTGAATTCAGCTCCATGCGGAGTTGTTTCAGGCTGCTCATATGGCTGCTTTCAGCTGGCAAGGTAGCTGTGGCGGGGAACAGCCAGGAGGGTGCATCTGCTGGCTGGCAGTTGGGGCTCTCCAGTGTGGTGAACTTTGAGTGAAAGAGGAAGTGGCTAGGCTTCTTCAGGCTAAGTCGAGACCTGGCATGGAACCAAGTCTACTGCCTCACATTTGTGAAAGCTCACCATGTGTCCAGCCTGTACTCAAGGGCACTAAGAAATGATCCCGCTGTTCTCTGTTGACAATATCTGATGGTTGCAAATCTAGGGTATTATACTATTGTGTAGCAAGCATTTTCCTAGGGAGACTCAACACACACATCTGTTCACCCCATATAGGGAACCCATAACAGACCAAATACAGATATCATCAAAGTCCAGTTTACTGAATCAATGAGTTTACTGGGGTTACTTACAGGAGTGTGGATGAGGGGTTACTTGCAGGAGCAGAAATGACTCAAAGACAACTGCATCACCAAGGCCTACCTCACCATGGTGACAGCTCACAAAGCCTGGTAAACCTGGCACACACTGCACAGTCTTCAGGTAGCAGAATAGGTAGTGTGTCTTTTCCAGGTGCCTCAGTTAATCGAAACTCTCTCAGGCAGCTTGGCTGGATTCTGCTTCTTCTAGGCAGCTGCCTGAAACTTTCCTCTCTCTATGAGGGACTCTCAGCTTTTTTTGCTTACTCTGGTGGGGAGGGAGCCTAGTGAATCTGGTCAGTTTCAGGGACCTCCTGAATGCAATTTTGAGTTCTTTACCTTCTTGTTTAAAGAGCTGCCTGCAGGATGGAATGTTTTAGTCGTGGAGGGAACTGTTATACAACATACATCTGCTAAGAAAGTGCTTTACCATTGAATTATTTCCCATGACCTAAAAAAGTTTAAAAAAAAAAGAATACAAAATGTTAAAAAAGAAAATTTTTTTGAGACTAGGTCTCATAAGTACCTCAGGCTGAACTTGAACATGTGATACCCAGATTACAGAATAGCTAAGATTTGTAGAGCTGCTTCACCAGGTCTAGCTGAGACTATCTAATTTTGAACTAGTGCCCAAGGAAGAGATTCAAGGAGCTGGAGAGAGCAGGAGACTACTGGAGAAGACAGGGCAATAGATCATCATGATATGGACCACAGTGTTGCTGATAGACAGGAAGGGGAAACCTTTAGGAGGTGTTTAGAAGTTAAAATTAGGCAGCAGTTTTTAATGGGTTGAGCAGGGTTTCTAAAGTTATTGAGGATGACAGTTAATTTTTCAGGTTATTGTATATATTGGGTAAAAGAGAACCTCATCTATGCTAGGCAGATGGTGCATCACATACCCGTGTCATAACACCTAGATTCTCCATATCTCTAGATGTGACATCCTTGCTGAGTAGTAGAATGCTGGGAAAACCCCACTGTGGGATAAGAAGATAATGAGATGGCTTGGTCACATCTCAGAGTTTTCAGTATAGAATCCCATTTTTATTTCTAAATATATACTATTCACATATATGTCTGTCTTTATGACCAGAACGTCTAGACCCCCAATATTTTTACAGTAGAAGTGAGTTTGTAGATGACCCAGTGAGCTTCCTGTCTATTTGGGAAGATTTGTTCCTATTGTCTATTCTGGCATTTTGTTCAGAGAACGTCATTGCTGGAGTGCATGAGAAGAAAGTGGCTTAGAAGAGAGAGTGTCGGGCAGCAAGCCGCAAGGCCAGGGCTCTCTGTCCTTGCTCATCTTCAGAAACTGCCCATGAAAGGAACTATATGTTTGATGATACACTGGTCAGGCGTCCCTTTTCATCATTGGCCTTTTTGATGTTTGCAAGTGCATGTTGGTTCATTGGCACTATGTCTACCCATCATCTGGGCAAATTAGTGTGGTTTAAGTACAAATGAAAATGTCAAAGTTACTATATTATTTAAAATTAAAGAATAATTGGAGTGAGCAAAAACTGGCTGAAAGAGTGCCCTCAGGATATTTTGGAAGTGTGAAGGGAGAGACAAAGAGAAAATGGGGAACTCCTCTAGTCTCTTGGGCTATGGTGTGGGCTAGCCACTCCCTGTGTGCAGCTGTGCTCACAGGCACACACACTGAGCCTACCCTGTACCATCAGATGCAGGTTCCTGCAGTTTTCTGCTGAGTCTGTAAGATTATGGCAAGGTAAGGGAAGTCTTTAAGAGATGCTTAGGAATGGGCCAGACAGATGCTCAGCAGGTAAAAGCCCTGCCCATGCCATCCTGGTGAGCTAAGTTCAATCCCCAGACCTCAGGAGAGAACTAGTTCCCAGAAGCTGTCCTCTGCTTTCACCGTATGCCTCATGGCACATTTGCCCCCACATACACCATGCACATGCAATGATGGTAATAACGATCGTGATTAATAATAATAATAGTAAATGTTAAAACATGTAAAAAGAAAGCCAGGTATACATGTCTTCAATCCCGGCACTCCATAGGCAGTTACAGGTGGATCTCTGTGGGTTTGTGACCAATCTCGTCTATATAGTAAGTTCCAAGACTACATAGAGAAATCCTGTCTCAAAAAAAAACAAAACGAAAAAACCAACAACAATAGAAAAAATTTTTTTGAAAGAGTCCAAGGAGGTCAGGGGAGCTATTTCACCTGGTTGTTGGGTTCTCCACCAGTTGACATACGGCTGATATTCTAGAACTGTTCCTCCCTGGGCCTTGCTTTTAGTTCTCATCCTAGACAATGACTTGTTCCCCCAACACTATCAGGTAAATAGTATTAAAACTGAAGCCTGAGCATGGGGTAGTTGGAGTGGTCACATGGGATTTCTTTTTCTAGCGGGCTGTGTTACTGCCTCCTTTCACAGATGCAATGGGAAACATTGACTGTGACTGCTAGGGTTTCTATGGACCCTCTGATCAGCCACCTGTGTAAAGCGTTGTCATTTGCAGTGTCGTCTATGACACAAAGAGGTTCCCTAAATAATCATCAGAAGGGACTTGATAAACTCAGCTCTTGTCTATATAGGGGGGAGGGACACTGAGGGACATCATTTTGCTAGCATTGCCGTAGGAAAGGACATGAGCTTATATGTACTGATATGGAAACATTTTGAGTATGTACTATTAAGTGACAGGTGGATAAGGTAGATGTGGGAAAAAGAAATGCACATGTCAAATACATATTATCATATCTGTGTAGAATGTTTTTAAAGAGAGAGACAGGAGAGTTTGCCACGCAAGTATGAGGACCTGGAGTTGATCCCCAGTGTGTGTATGTGAGACAGAGGTGTGGAGGCCGGAGCCTGGAAAGAAACAGGCTCATGAATACTGGGTCTCGCTGGCTCCATCTTAAGAACAAGGTGGGTGCTCAGCCATGTAACTCTGATGATCAAAAGTAGTTTCTAGAACCTACATAAAGGTAGGAGAGAACTGACTCCCCTAAGTGAACTCTTCCCACCTTAGTCCCCCAACACACTAATAGTAAGATAAACAAACACGATACCACCCAGGCTGGCCAGCTCCTCAATGGTATCACCTGTGCATAACTTCCAACCTTCACGCACACATACCCACATACATCCAAGCATATACCTCTCTATCTCTGTGTACACACACACACACACACACACACACACGGAGATGGGTAACAGTAGTCATCTGTGCCCAGAAAGTTGGTGAGTGTTGGGCTATTTTAGCTCCGAGGCAGGAGTAGAATCCCGTTTAAGCAGTTTCAGTGTATCTAATAACAAACTGTTAATACCCAAGAGGGCAGCGTTCTCTGCTGAAATTGATCAGATACTGGTTTTGGTGATGTCTTTTTTAAATTCTTGCTTTTAGTAAAAGCGAAAATCAGATAAGATTGCTGATTGATTTCAGAACCCACCGATAAGAAACAGCCCATTCAGCGCAGATCTCTGCCTCGTGACTCCGACTGCCGGGCTTCCCTCCTGTGATGCTAATTCCTTGTGTGACCTCCATCAGTGTATCATGAAGATGGACTACACGGCTGTCCTGTGCGACTCAGCCCGTGCTGGCTTCAGCAAAAGACACCGTGATGATTTAACAAACAGTCCGGTGTAGGTCTGACTCCACTCAGCCTAAGTCCTTATTGTTCTCTGCTGTCTTCCGAGGCCACCCACTTTTGAGAAGCTCCCCTTTCATGCTGGTGAAGCATTCCAAGGGTGGAGGTGCAGGTTACACACGGCCTCCTGCCCTAGCTCCTTGGGTCATGTGCTTCTAAGTGCTTTCACAAAGGGTCTTGGCGAGGTCTCACACCTAGAGGGTTGACTTCTCACTTCCTTCCCCGTTTCCTGTTTTCAATGGCATAGACATAGACCCATAGCGTCTGTTAATCCAGTGCTCCGTAGATCTCAGATACCAGGATGCGTATCCTACAGAGCTCAAAGCTGGCAAAGAAAGTTAAGGAACTGACCAGGAAATATTTTATCCTGTGCAATACGAGACCCAAAGGAGATATAGCAAAGATTCAGCTCTGCTCGAGAAACTGAGCAAGAGACAGCTATGGGAGGTGCCGTGGAGGTGAGACTTCTCTCTAAGCAGCTGACTTCCCTAGTGTGTGCCTTAGGAACAGAGTAAAGCTTTTACAGAATAAGAAGGACACCCTCGTATTACAAAATAAGAAGGCAATTGAATCCTGTTTTCTTTTCTCACCTTCAAATGACTTTTTCTCTGCCATCCTCCCTTCCTCTGTGGTGGTCGCCACCATGGCTGGACCTTCTAAAATGATCATTGGACTGAGCACAGTACAGCAGAGCAGTTCAGTCCTTTGTCACTCGCTTGGCCCTTACTCATGGCTCTTGGCTCGCCGCCCCAGTCTTTGTCTGGCCTCCTGTGTGCCCTTCGCCATCCAGGCCCTATTATGTAGCACCAGTTCCTCCCATAGCAGCACAAGGGATGTCTTCAAGGGCAGACTTGTCATCAGCCATTCTGTTCCCTGGGAGACAATGGAGGGATGTATTTATGGAGGACCAGAGAGGGTGGGTCTGATGGAGAGTATCGGTCCGCTGTTGTGCTGGAAGACAGCAATCCCAGAACTCCTGTACCTGACACGGGTGCCGGGATTAAGAGGGTGAAGGAAGCAGTTTGATTTATGGCTGAGGTGGCCGTGAGGAAAGGTGAGTGCCTGGGCTGGTATCGCAGGTTGCAGTCAAATGTCGTTACAGTAGTATTAGGGTCAGATGACACGTCACAGAAGCAGACATGTATGAGGGAGGACAGCTGCAGGTGGAGAGAAAATTACCATTTGATTGCCAGCCGTACCTGCGCCTTCCCAGCATCTCCTTGCAAATATATTTTGGGATTCAAGAAATCATTCTTCATGGAGTTCTGACACTTGAAGTCCTAGTAGGTCACAGGGACACATACAATCAGGAGTATGGCAAGGACCACCGGTGTCCTTTGTCACCTAAAGGGACTGAATGGTGGAGAGGGAGGAGGGTCCGGATATAGCTGTGAGGCCAGCATCTGTGCTGCTGGGAAGGAGGGAGGCACGACTGGGCACACTGTGAGCCCCTGCCCTTTTAACATGTGCTGTGACCTCCAGGCCAGGAAGAGCAGGACCCTTGTATGTTTGTCTTCAGATCAGAAATAGATCTAGACCTGAGCCCTTCTGAGGTGGATTATACCTAACATTTCATCAGAAGCATTGGAAAGATTTTTGTGAGATGCAAAGATTCTTAACTCCAATCAGAAAATAGGAACCCAATCAGGTGACCCTTCAAAGGAGGGGCAGAGCTCTTCATCCCAGGCAGTCACCAGCAGCAGATGGTGGCGGTGTTTCTTTTCCTGGCATGGTAGTTTGACCCCAGTGATAAATACCACAGTCAGAATGGACTGAGAGAGAAGCTCCTAGTTATGAAGAGAAAAGGGACTTGCAGCTTTTATGAAAAGAATAGAGAAAGGGCCCCATAACTGCAGTGTAACAAGGGGGCCTGTTTGTTGGGGTTTCTGTCCTGCCCAGTTCCCACAGCCAGTAAGCCCCCAAAGAAAATCACACAGAGGTCTACAAACTGATTGGCCCATTAGCTCAGGCTTCTTGTTAACTTTAAATATATATATATATATATATATATATATATATATAATGTATACAATATTCTGTCTGTGTGTATGTCTGCACGCCAGAAGAGGGAACCCGACCTCATTACAGATGGTTGTGAGCCACCATGTGGTTGCTGGGAATTGAATTCAGGACCTTTGAAAAAGCAGACAATGCTCTTAACCACTGAGCCATCTCTCCAGCCCTTCTTGTTAACTCTTGTAACTTATATTAACCCATTATTCTTATCCATGTTAGCTACATGGCTCAGTACCTTTTTCGGTGGGGTAGATCATATCTTGCTTCTTAGGTGATTAAGACAGGACTGGGAGGAATGGGCTTCCTCCTTCCCAGAATTTTCCTGTTCTCATCGCTGCCTCTACTTCCTGACTGATTGACCCCGTCTATACTTCCTGCCTGGCCAATCAGCGTTTATTTAAAACATGATTGACAGAATACAGACAGTTATCCAGCATTTATTTAAAGCATGATTGACAAAATACAGACAATTATCCCATACCACTGCAGGACACAGTCATGGAAGCTTACAGATGTCTTCTGTTGTAACTGATGCTGTTGTCTCTTGATTGTGTCCACCCAGTATAACATCCTCCTTTATCAATGTGGGATTAGTTCTGGGACACCCCGCCCCCGCTCCTACCCATACACAAATCCAAGCCTGCACACATGTAGTGTTTGTAGCCTACAATACAATCCCCCTATGTTCTGGAAATTGTGTCTAGAGACCGCGGAACATATTTTACAATGAAAGGCTGTACAAACATCTGTCCTACTATTTAGGGAATAATGACCAGAAAAAAAGCATATGTGTGTTAACTACAAATAAAATTTTTTTTCTCAAATATTTCTTATCTCAAGAATAGTTGACTGTGTTAATAGGGCCCAAAACTCTGGCAAGGACCACACTGTTTTTGCTTGCTATTCTTGTAACTGGCCCTGTACAGAGCCCCATGTGGGCAATAAAGTTGGTTCACCTTAGGACAGACAGAGCATTGGCAAGAGAAAATTATATACAGTTTTTTCTTTTTACTGTTATGCACAGTTTCTCCAGCAATCTACTTAACTTTTACTGTTCATTTTCATATGGTTAGCTGTTGTCCCCTCCCATTCATTCTGTTTATATAGAGTATTGCTGGCTATACAGCTGCCCTTTTCAGAGGTTTATTTTGTTTTGTTTTGTTTTTGAGGGTGCCCCATCTTAAAGTTATCCTAAAATCCCAGTGGACAGAGAAACTGTCTTCTATGGCTCTTTTGAGTTCCCGGTTTAGAACACATGATAGGCACCTTATAATTGATCATTTCTCTGGGGAGACCTTGAGCTTTTAAGAGCCAAAGAAGGATGCTTTACATCTGTTCTTCTCTCCTGCCAGGAGTGTACACACAGTAGGTCTTGTCTCACGGGCAGAGCTCTGTAAACAATTCATCTGTGCTGGAAGGCGCTGCCGCTGTACCAATGCCTTGGGCCTGAGCCTGTTGCCAGCACACACCCGGGAAAGCGTTTCTTCTGTGAGCTTTGTCCTCTTTGTCTCCTGTCTGTTTTTGTGGTACGTGACCAGGCTGTGTTACTCTGTGGGAAGCAGCAGACAGCTTCAGCGGCTAGAATGTTACATCCACATGTGGAGCGTAGCCCCAGAGATAACCACATGTACCAGTGATGGGTCAGTGGATTCTGTTACATGCGGGGTTCATTGATCAAAGGAATTGAGCCTCCTTGATATGTTCAAAAATAGTGCATTTGGGCCAACTCTGGGATGGATGAAGAGGTGTTTTTGATATCTGTCTAGGTTGAGAGATTTAGGTTATTTTTTTCTCCCTCTGCTTTTTCTGAAGTTCCAGACTTAGAATACATTTTCTCTTCCATTTGTTTTTTCAAAGGGTCACACAAAATTTGTGGGCAGTATTATCTTTTTTTCAACTAGAGTTCAATTAGCTTGGTGAACTCTTTAAGAAGCATTTGTTCCTTGCTTGTTCCTTCTTCTTCCCGTCCTGTTCCCACAGCATCCATATTTACCCAGCCAAGATTCCAAGACATGCTTCTGTTGAAAAGAGGCATTTAAATAGGCGGGCACAGCAGAATTACAGCTTCAGAGCTCGCACTTGGGAGAGATGGGGTATAACTTGCCTAATGGCATAATAATTGACTTTTTAAAAAATCCCCCCCCATCACTTTAGAAGAATGCCTTACCTACTTCAGCAAGAGATCCAAATGAAACATGACAAGCCAGGAAAATGTGGCAGGCATGTCGCCAGCTCGCCCACCTCCTCATATTTTCCCAAGTGATGGGATGGAAGATTATCCCCACTGTGTGTTAGTCAGGAACCCCCTGAGCATTACTCACTGATCTTGCTCCCTGGATAAAGTCACCGGATAAAACTTCCACCTCTCTTACAACATTTCTGCGCATTGCAAGCGCGGCCCTTTAGCGTGATACTTTTCATGCTTGCTCTGTTGTCCTCTTGGGTATAAATCTTTATTTGATACCTTCTCTCTTCTGTGGCTTTTTAGAACAGATGAGAATTTTGAAGGTAATTAGGCACCCCCCCTTTTCCAGTCTGGTGGCTTTCACAACTGCCGAGCCCCAATGACAATGATTTTAAAGGAGAATATTTTTTTTTTTTTTTGCCATCTCACACGTGGCGCTGTGGTCCGCCTTGTCTTAGAGGCACATCAGTTTTGCGCATCAATATTAACAATTCAAACACCCTGAAATGCTAATAGCACTAGTAAGCTTTTAATTCCATGGAATTTATTGCTCTCTGTATTTCCATGAATTTATAACGCTTTGATTCTTAAGAGCCCCATTTAATCAGTTTTGCCTGGCACTACACATAATAAACAACTTGCTGGTGAAAAAGTGCCACTTGGGGGAGGCTGCTAACAACGAAGTTAAATGCTTCTGCCACTAGCAGTTTCGGTGCCGTATTTTTCATGAGCTGTAATGTACTTTGCCGGCTTCGGAGCAGTGGTTAAACACAGCGACAGAACTGAGCCCACTCCGACACTCCGAGCTCAGCCTGCGCTAGGTGTTTTTGCAAAAAGCACAGAAGAAATCTATGCTTTTAGCCTCCCCCCACCTTATTTTCCCTTCTCCTTTAGCTTAATGGCTTCTAATACTTTTTCATTATCTTTACCTTAATCTTTTAGCGTATGATTTATGGACTGGATTGGTGAGTGATCTTAGTGGGCAAAAGCAGTCATTAGAGGTTGTTAAGGAACATTTGTTGTTTATTTGGCTGGCTGTCTATAAAAGTACACATGATGGCCCTAATAGCAAAATATCAAATTATCAACTGCTTTAAAGCAGAAAATGTCATTTGTTTCTCAAAACTGCACCAACTTCACATAATTGCCCTTTTAATTATCCCTAGTGGCCCATGAAATTTGCAAAATAGAGCATCAAAGGTTTGATTTACTTACATGTTGCACTTTGGAGGGATTCTTAATGAATATTGTTTAGTTCTAATGCTGGGATGAAATTTGTTTATGGTGAGAAACGCACTGCCGGGAGGGAGGGGGGGTCATAAAACGCCATCAGTGAGGCTTCTGGGGAATGAAGCAACATGGCTATATTCTTGGACCTAACATTTTGAAAATCCTTTTTTATGGTGGAATTTTATTGCTAATTCCGGTCTAAATGAATAGTCGGTAAGTTTTGCCTTTCTTTCTGCCCCCTGCCTAGTTAAGCAACCTTGCCGTTGCTTTCCTGGGTACCGAAAAAGTCATTTGTTTGTTTCCTGGCACTTTCCCGTCGGGGTCACCTGCTTTTCCACAAATGGAGTCTCCAAGCTGACGTTCTGAACCAGGTCTCTAAAAGCCTTAGGGCTGTCTTTCGGAGATGCTTTCTACCTCCACAGACCTGTCCGTGGGCTGGCTTTCGGCTGAGCATCTCCTAGCATCCCCAGCGCTGAGTATGCAGCATTTGAGGTTTCCTGGAATCCGCTCCTGCTGTCTTCCTAGAAGTTTTGTGAGCGTTCTCTATATGTGATGAAGAGAAAAAAAACTGAGTCTCTGTGAGCTGGGGGTGGGGTGGGGAGTGTTCTGGGAGCGGTGGCCACGGATGAGTTTCCGTCCCTCTGTCTCTGGTTACTGTCCTAGATTTTTGTCTTCATCCTCAGAGGTGAAATGTGAGGCTACACGTAGGTGGATGGGAGAGGCAGTGATACAGGCCGGAGATAGCGAGACCCTGGGCTTGATTGCAGGCTGGCTCACCCAGTACAGGAAGCGCCGTGCTTCTTCCTGATAGAAATATTCAATAATCCGGGTGGAGGTGGCCGCTGTGGAGCATCACTTGTTCAGCACCTCGGGGTTGACAGGACACGAGCGATAACCACCCGTTGGGTGTGGCATGCCTCCTTGCATTTCCCTGGTCCTGTGATGAGAAGGTCACGAGGGACAGGGTCGAGGGACTGACATAAGTCTATAAGATTACCTCTCTCATTTCCCCTTTATCTACCTGCTCTGTCACTTGGTTGAAGGGGCAGATGTGACTTGTCTCCACACAATCCTGTTGGTTGTTGCCTGGTAACTTGTTCTCCTCATTGATGTTAGAAAGATTGTTTCCGCTCACCATCTCCACTCAGGCCCCGAGCGCCTCGTGCTTGGAGGATTTCTTCGTTATACCCCTGGCCCTTTGTTCCCGCTCCTCTGAGTCTGGCAGTCTCCCTTGGGAGCTCTGGAATCACATATGCCATATCTCAGGCACCTCGGAACACTGGGGCTCAGTCTTCACCATGTGGCCGCACCTGACATTGATAATTAGTTTCTGTCTCTTTCGTCTAGCTGAGAACAGTTTCAAAGCTGAAGTCATTTAAAAACCATCAACACAGGGATAGTTTTAAGGGAGCCCTGTCTGCCAGAAGTGGTAACACTTGCCTGGTTCAGCCTCTTTTGCTTTATATGATTTTACTGAACAGTGTCCCTGCTCTTTCCCAGGATCTTCCCCAAACTGGGTCTCTGACTTTTTTCACTACAGGACCTTTTCCTTCCTGGTCCAGTAGCTCTTTAGCCCCCCACATCAGCAGAGTGGGTCCTACCTGTCTGCCGTTTGCATTTTCCACAGCCACAGATAGAGACACAGTGACATGCTCAGATGCCGCACGCCGCTCATTGTCTTTCTGTAGCCTCTGGAGCTCCAGCAGCTCTCAGACTCTTGAATTCTTTCATCTTGGGTTTTTATTTCTTGTTTTCTTTGCATGCTCTTCCATCTGAATCAACTATACCTTCCTCTGTTATGAAATCATTTTTCTCCCTCACCCGTTAATGAAAAGAAGACCACTCAGAAGTCAGGCAAACTGGATCATTTCTGGTTCCTCCAGACTTGGGACACATAAGTGTATAATTTAAAAACAAAACTGATTTGTAAAATTTAAGTCACTTTCTTGGTGTTTAATCGAAGTAGGTTAATGTTTTCATGCTCCCCCAACATACAGGGTAGTATAATAACGTGACTCACTGTCCTTTTGTGTATGTATGTGTGTGTTCACATGTATGCCGGTTGGTATACATGTATGTGTGTGCCTGTCTGGAGGTCAAAAATCAACCTTGGATGTCGTGCCTCAGTTGACAACCACATTGTTTTTGATGCAGCTTCTGGCTCTGCTCTCAAGCTCACGTTTGAGCTATGCTGACCTGGCCAAAGTCCCAGGCATCCACCTGTCCCTGCCTCCCCAGCCCTGGTTTTTCGAATGCACACCATTAAAGCTGCTTTTATGTGGGGGTTCCCTGGCTGGATGTCAGGGTGGGTGCATTGGAAGACAAACTCTTTCCAGATGGAGCTGCCTTTCTACCATTACCATTGCTCCCAAAGAGTTCATGGTTGGGAGTCCCAGCGATAGATCTTCACTTGCAAGTTCTGTGGTGGAGAATTTGGTCTAATCCTGTCATTGTGTACCTGCGGCTGCAGGTTAAATCTGATCTGGAAAGGGCACTGACAGCCCGAAGTTGTGACATGATCCCAGAACTCCCACTCCCACGAGTTACAGGTTAGCAGGTTTTTTACCCCACCCCACCCCCACCCCGAGGCTGCCACATTTCCAGGCACCTTCTGCCGTCCTGTCTCTCTTCCTTTCTGGCTTCCTGATGTGTCTCTGACTTGGAATTCACAACCAGCAGCACACGCCCCTTGTGTGAAACATGAACCTACTGGATGGGATGTTGGGACCCAGGAGTGAGCACTGCCCTTGAACTCTGTGCCTCAGGTAGCTACCAATGAAACGGGATTCTTTTCTGCTCTCCATGACCTTTTGCACTTTGGATTGCTCTTAACTTCTGGGACCTCCTCTGTTTCCTAGGAAACCTGGGAAACGCACTCCTTCCTTCTGATGCCCGACATGGCACCTTGGTTGTTGCCCCCAGCACACACACACCAGTTCTGATGAAGGGTGTCTTCTGGTGCTTGCCGCCTTCTCCCAAGCTCTCCTTCTTCTGGACTGTTCCAGCTCTCAGGTGCCCAGGCACTGTACAGTACATCACATTGTTTGCAAGCTCAAAGACTCCTGGGTCTGTGGCTGGCCTGGGAAGCCTGAGCCTATTTTTGATTGCCACTGTGTCTCATGTTTTCCACTGTGTCTCTTTATGGGTGAGAGCGGCAGAATGTGTCCAGCCAGCTAGATAGCTTTGTCTCCTCCTGACTTCCCTTACAGTCTGGCGCACTCTCTTCTCTCCTCTCTTCCCTCTCTCCTCTCTCCCTTCTCTCCCCTTATCCCTGTCTCTCCTCTCTCCCCTCTCTTCCCTCTCCCCTCTCTCCCTTCTCTCCCCTTATCCCTGTCTCTCCTCTCTCCCCTCTCTTTCCTCTCCCCTCTCTTCCTTCTCTCCGCCCCCACCCCTTCTGGATCCAAGGCCTAGAAGAAGTAATAGAAGTAGGTTTGCCCTCTCTGGCCATGTATTTGCCTCAGGGTTTATGATGGAGACTTTGGATCTCAGCACCATTCTGTGTTTTTCTGTTCCTCCTTCTTTGACATAGGCGGTCAGAATGATCGCACTGCCTGTGCCCCAGCTCCTGCCTCTGACTGCTCATCAGATCATTGTGGCAAGGCCTGGCTCAGCACTCAGTGTTCAGAAAACTGACGGTTTTGCTTTCAGTCAGTGCTGCTGGTCGACTGCAGGGAAGGAGAGGAGAAGTTTCTTGGGATTGTAGAAAAGGCGGGAGGATTCATTTCCTATTTCTGCTTCCTTCATCAGTGCCTGCCACATGCCTGGAGCTTCCATTTCACAGGTCGGAAGGCTAGCTATGAGGCTTTAGTGGGAAGCTTTGGGATGTGTGAGAGTGCCACTTAGAACCTAATGACCTGCACCAGGTATTGGGGCACCCACTTGGAACAGCACTTGGAGGCCTGAGGTAGGAGAATTTCAAGTTCAAGGCCAACTTGGATGGCAGGGATACCCCCAGTCCCCACATCTCATGCCTAAATCCGACGGCCTGGCTTTGCATCTGGCTTGGTGCTTATCTAATTCTGTGATCTTGTGCAAACAACCTGCCTTGGGACCCTTCTTCTTCATCTGGAAAATAGGGGCATCCTAGCCATTTAAAGAAGGTTACTGTGGGAATGAAATTCAGCAGTGGATATAAAATCAATAGAACAGAGCATCGCTCACAGTGAGTTCTCCACAAATGGTAGGCTTGTTTTCCTATAGTCCTCGGAGTCCCGAATAAAATACAGTTATCAATCATACGGTTCTGCAGCTCCCCTCCCCCGTACCACAGAGAGATAACTACTGAATCGGCAGCTCGGTGCTTTGAAATCCAGAGCTGATAGCTTTGACAGGAGTGAAGAGACCATCCCTGTCCCGTCAGTAGTGTGTGCAGCCAGCAAGCCCAAGTAGGATGAGGGACAGCTGCCAAGGCAATTAGGGAATCCAGTCCGATCCCCAGCATACCCTATGGCTGGAGCTCTCCGGCTTCAGATTTGCACACGTGGCCATCCCCGGCTCTCCAGGCCCAGTGTCAAGCCTTTTTCTGGGTCTTGCATTTCTCATCCTCGTTTGACTGAGCTTTGGAATTAGGAATTTTACATTTTTTTTGGCAGTTTACCATAAATACTTCATGGGCCCTGGGAATTGATGTGTTTTGAAAAAAATATCATCTTTGCTTAGCTTTTCAGTCCAAGGCAAGTCTCCAGATGTTAAGTATCCATGATAAGTCAGTAAGTATTGGGGGCAGGGTCTGATCTTGCGGTCCCAATGTAAAATGACTAAGAATTTTACTCCCCTTTGCTTATAGATGTACAAACGCCTCCCTGTCTAGAACTCCCTAGACTTATAAATTGAAGTCATATGGAAATGTTGAATCCACTAAACAAGATTCTTCTGGTTACTTAGCTCTCTGATTACTATGGCCAAAGTCCCTGAGAGGAAAAGCCTATTTGGGCTCATGGTTTTCAGGAATGTGGCTCATACTTATTTGGCTTCACGCGCTTGGCCAGAGCACCATGGCACAGGGGTTTCCCAGCCTCAGAGTGGAGAGGAAGGAGAAGGAGACAGGAAGAGGCTAAGGTATGCCTGCAGACCTGCCTTCAGTGGCCTACTTCCTCCAATAAATGTGTAGCTTCTACAGTTTCTAGAACAATCCAATATAGCATCATTTGTTGGGGACCAGACAGCCTCCCAGCACGTGGGTTTCCACAGGGGCTGGAGGGCAAACGATGTCTGAACCGTCATCAGGCACTTCTTTTTGTGATGGATTGGCAATGGCCCTGTGCGAAGACTCCATCTGCACCCAGGACTAGCTTCTTTCTGTACGATAAAGTTTGGAAGCTGGGCAGTGGGAGAGGCTTTCTGTGAGGGGACAGGTGAGCATCGCATTTTCAGAGACGGTGTCTCACACACCTCTGGAGTGGATTTGGTCCCTGGTTGTGTGTGTGCTTCGTCGGTTGCACTTTCCCTAGTTCTTACCATCATGGCTGACTATCTCTGAAGCGTCTCCGTTCTTGTGTGACTATCCACAAAGTTTGTAAGTTCCTCAAAGGCCCGGTTCTGTAGCCACCCCTGATCGTCAACCAACACATTCCAGGATATCTGCGCACACAGGATTTGATGTTAGTATTTAGTAACGCTGGCTGGGAGAAAGAATTGAGTACTTTTCCTCTTTTGTTCAGTTCCTTGTGTGTTTTCAGTTGTGTGTGTCCTCTGCGCCCATGCATGTGGTCGCGTGTGCCTGTGGAGGACACCAAGTGCCATCTCCCTTGTATTTTAAGATGGACCCATCTCTTACTGGTTTAAGGGTTCTGTGATTAGGCCAGGAGACTGTTCCGTGAGTCTGGTGGATCTGCTGGTCTCTGCCTCCCAAGTGTTGGGATTACAAGCATGCATAGGAGTTTTGTATAGGAGTTCTGACCATCAAACTCAGGTCCTCATACCTGGAAGACCAGCCCTATAGCAACTGAACTGTCTCCTTAGCCCCTTTGTTCTTTGCTTATAGGACATTTTCCATGAAGGGCTTTGTTTCAGTTAGGATGGAATTTATCCTCATTGATCAAAAACCTGACTATGGTCATTTAATCCAGAGAATGAGAATTTTTGTTTTATTGTGCTTAGGGCAGTAAGAACAGGCTAACAGTGACTATTTCAGGCATCATGGGCTGAATATAGTCCCTGTCTCAGTTGCCCAGCTGTGCTTTTGGGGGCACACAAACAACCACAGACTATGGTAACATAAATAGCATGGTTGTGTTTTGATGTGAGTCTTGAAAATGGGCTCCAGGTTTCGCTCTTGGTCTCCTCTTTTATGGCTTTAACCACGTGGAAGAGGGGTGTTCTGGAACACTGTCCTCCAGGCTGGCATGGCAGGTAGGCTCTCCTAAACTGTCAGCTTCTGTGATTGCCTACAGGAGACTTGCACAAGACTGAGCACATTCATTTTTCGGTTCTAGGGATGGGAGGGGCCCATGAAGCCTTGCCTCTCCCCAAGGTTTTATAGACAGTTAAAGGTTGCTCAGGGGTGGGGCTCTTAAGGTCCCTCCCCTCCCTAAGGCTTTATAGACAGTTAATGGTTGTTGTGAGGAAGGGCTCATGAGGAGCCTCCACCCCCCATCCCTCCCTGGGGATTTGTAGGCCGTTAACAGCTGCAGGAAAAGACAAAGATGTCTCCCTCTGGTGTCTAGCCACCTCTGTTTGCCACTGCTCCTGCAAGGAAGCTAACCTCACTGTTCACAGAGCTCCCTGAGGTGGGATCATCCCTTAGTCTCTGCTGTTGGCAGCTAGAACATGTTTGTCCTCTTCAGACATGGTTTCCGTCTACCACCTTTAGTTTGTGACTTTTGTTCTCATGGTCTCAAAGTGGCCCTTGTCTGTCAAGATGTCACAAGTGAGCAGGGCGGTGGTGGCGCCCGCCTTTAATCCAAGCACTCAGGAGGCAGAGTCAGATGGATCTCTGTGAGTTCGAGGCCAACCTGGTCTACAGAGTGAGTTCCAAGACAGGCTCCAAAATTACAGTCTCAAAAAAAACCAAAACCAAACAAACAAAAAAAGACTGTCACAGGTGTCTTCCAGTTGAGTAAACAGGGGACAAAGGGGCTTCTCTCCAGATTTTACTTCATCCTTTAAACAAAGTAGACTTCGCTAGATCTTTCTTCCTAATTAATCAAGTGTGCCCTTCTTGTCAATGTCTGTCTATATTTCCTTAACCAAAGATGTGTAGCCGGTTTGCTTCTGGTGACCAAGCCTGAGACTGCCAAGGCTTTCATGGAACTCTCTGGGGTGAATGGGAACTTGGAATTACCCACTCAACTCAGTGGTCTTCTGTAAGCAAAGGCTTGTTGATAATGTACCCAGCAAGAGTGTCACTGTGTAAGTGACTTTTGTATATTCGCTTTCACCTGTGAGCCCTGGTCCCATGACCTTGGCCTCGTGTTTCTCACCTTTAATACGGAAATTAGTAGCATTTGCTTTGTGGAGCTGAGAGAGTAGAGGAAAGAAGACCTTGGGAAGGTGCAGGAGAGGAAAAAAGACCTTAGGAAGGTGCAGGAGAGGAAAGAAGACCTTAGGAAGGTGCAGGGGCCCTTTGCCTCTGTCAGCATCCAGCAAGAGGTAAATGCTCATCCAGTGTTACTTGGCTCGTTCTCCTCTAGCCTAGGACTGTTCCAATCATGGTTTCATTTTCACTTGATTTTTCTAATAGATATGTGTTTATTCAGAGAGTAGGGGCAGGGGGAGGCACCTGCATAGATGCCCTGTGCTAACCCAACTGTGAGGGAACACTGGAAGCATTTTCTCTGTCGACACACATACTCTATAAGATTGTGAGCATTTACAAATGAACCCCAGCCCAAAGTTTGAGGTACACAACAGTAGAATATTGGGATCCAATCTCACAATGCTATGCCGGATCCTCCTAGCAGCTATTGAAACTGCCAGCCATTCAGTTTTGCAAGCTGTTTTATTATTCTGTTTTCATTTTTAAGCATGTTTGAATCCCTGGGTTGATATACTGGACAGGAATGCTGGCTGGCAAAGGTGGTGCCATGTCTCTGGAGAGATTGTGGCGTCAAACCCTGTGCTTCTCAGTTTACAGTGGTCTGCTGAGGGGAATGGTCTGCAGAACAGATAGTAAGGAAGACTGGTTGGGATACTCTTGACTGAAATACTCCCTATGTATTAGAGGCATGTATGTCCATGCTAGTGTGGAGGGGTATTGTGTTGCATGTATGCATATTAATGTGGGGTGGGTATGTGTGTACATGTTTGTGTTGGTAGTGTGTGTATCTGCATGTTAATGTGGATGAGGTGTGTGGGAGGAATAGATGTGGTTGTTGTCCTATGTATGTGTGTACATGTGTGTACATGTGTACAAGTCGGATGCTGCTGCTGTGCATTTTCCTAACCATCACCTATTTTTTGAGTCAGGGTCTAACGTAACTCACTGATTTGGTTACACGACTCGCGTGCCAGCATGCTTCAGGGATCCTCTTGCCTCCTGAGATTATAGGTGTACGCCATCAAACACCCCTTTCCACATGAGTTTTGGGGATCCGAGCTCATGCCTCCATATGTGCATTCAACAACTTACAGCAGCCTAAAGTGCTCCTGATTTTAACTGAGTCCCTTTTGAGGGTCCCCACTTCTCTTGCCCTTGTGGAGAAGTCCTTTCTCTAGTTGTCATACATCTTTTGCAACTGTTTGCCAAGATTTGTTGTTTTGCAAATGGTGTCTTACAGCCACTCCAAGAAACAGGCTCAGGATGTGCTGGGTTAGGTCAGGAAAGAAGCATATTACTGAGAAAACATGCATGAGGTTTATTTCTGCAACCAGTCCTATACTGGAGTAACCATCCAAGTGTCATTTTCAGAAAGCAAAAGGCAAGCCTCAAATTAGCAGAGAGCCCCAGCGGAAATCTCTTCTCCAAATCCATTCCGCAGGAGATGAGTCGGGTAAACACAGAGCCTCTCCCATTTAGACTCTGACCCTCACTCAGCAAGGGGAGTGATTTGTTTCCCACGTTGGTTCCGTGCCCACCTTTTTGCGAACCTTTTAATTTAAAAGAGACATTGATTAATGACGCTTTTGATCTGCTGAATTTTTTTTTCTTTTAAAGGGCAGCCTCATTCTTTTCTACATAAATTTCATGTTGAAGATAAACCATTTGTAGAAAAATGATATTGCTTATTTATTTCCAGGGGTGTTAGGCATTGACTCCCTCCCTCTCCCCCTCCCCAAGGAGTGGGTGCCCTGGCCTCGATGGCCAAGGAGACACGAGGATCCTGTCATTTTGTATTTTGAGGCTTTCATGTCATGGCTGGTGTGTAGTAGGGACGTGCCAAATATTTGTTGAGTGAGCAAATGGGTGAATGAACTGGTAAATACTTAATAATTACCTAGTGTGGAGAGCATGCCTCAGAAGGGTAGTTCTGATGTCGCTTGCATGCCATCTTATTGTCAGTAGAACGCGGGTCTGTGGGCTATGGTAGGTCTTCTTTCGATGAGACCATCAAGGAAGAGCAGTCGGTGTGTAGGCTGTGGAGGTGTTCTCAGTTGTCTTCACTGGGGAGGCAGAGACAGACAGAACCCCGCTCTTGGCTTCCCCGCCATCTTCTCTGTGAGCTCCAGGTCCTAGTGAGAGACCTTGTTTCAGAAAACCATATCAGACAGCTCCTGAGGAACAACACCCAAAGGTGACCTCTGGTTTCCACGTGTGCACATGCGTACTCCTCCACACTCGTGTACCTGTGTACAAAGGAGCATATACACCCAGCTTATTCACACATACAAAAATAAGGTGTTTTATATTATATTGAAAGAAGGGACAGTTTACAAAGAATGACATGACCTCTCCATGTCCCTTTAAAATAGAGTGGCATCTAGAACTTACTATGCTTCGTATCATGAGTTTGCACATCTAGGAGCTGGGCAGGGGGCATCTGGATGGAAATGATGTAAATGTGAGGCTGGGTAGTCTTATCCTATCCCCGGAACTCTAGGGCTGGGTCTTCTTGTCTTCCCTGGAGGGACTCTAGGAGTCCTGCTGAGCACAGACATAAAAAGAACCCCCCCTCCCCGCCCAGGAGGAGCACCAAAGCTCAGCAGATCCCAAACACGATTAGCATCAGAACAGGACATTTGATGTGGAAATCTGGAGGATGGATTACTTCATTTTTAATAGAGGTGATCGCCTGTGTTCTTTAATAACTGGAGAGATGGCAGCTGGTCACATGGGTCCAGTCTCTCCTCTCCCAGCTCCCTGTCCACCTTGAATCTATTTGGTCGGCTGTCTCCACAGCCATTCTCCAGGAGGTGTTTCTGTGAGTTCATGGGACCTGGAAAGGTACTCAGTGTGGTCCTTGATGGTGGTGCCTCTTTCTCATGGTTCAGTGTGAAAATAAATCAAAGAACCTAATGGAGTTAAATATGTGGCTTCTAGACACTTTAGCTCATCCTTTGTTACTGGCCCAAGTCCTCTCTTTGTCTAATATCATCCTATGTTTTGCTCTTGCCCTGAACTGCCCTTTGAGATTCAATCTTTGGTTCGCCCAAATTACCAGTTACTGAAATTGGTCCAAATATGATACAGAGATAGTTAAATCATTAGCATCACACAGGAAATTTGGGAAACAAAGACCAAACAGATTTCATCCTGAATTGATGGAAGGTTAACCATTTTATAAATTCTTTAACAAA